>NC_141909.1:48531212-48834242 GCF_057802395.1 Ceratotherium simum simum
TTTTAAAGAGACAAGGCCAGTCACCTTTAAATATCCCGTATTCTGAATTTGCCTGATTGTTTCCTTACGGCTTCACTGAATTTATTCCTCTATCTCTGGAATTTTCTGTAAAGTGAATGTTAGCTCTGAGATCTTGGTTTAAATTAAAAAAAAATTTTTTTTGGTAAGAATATAGCATACATAATTCTGGGTCCTTTATATTGTATGTATCAAGGGGCACATGATGTCAGATTGTCCTACTGTTAGTGATGCTAAGTTTGATCACTCAATTAAGGTTATGACCACAAGATCTCTGTTGAAATTTTGCAAGTAGCAAATGATTATTTTTCTGATTATTTAATTGTGGAGATCAGAGTTCAATTTTTGGATATATTGAGTTTAAAATATCAATTAGACTTAGCAAGTAGAGATATCGAGGAAGGAGCTGGATATATGGAACTGGAATGGAGAGAGAGAGGTCGAGGCTACAGCTGTAAATTTAGGAATCATTTGCACATTGACTAAAGCCATGAGACCAGAGGAGACCACTGAAAGAATGCATATAGGTACAGAAGAGAAATGATCCAAAGACTGAATTCTGAGGTGCCCTAAAGTTAAGAGTTTATGGGGAAAAGTGGAAGTCAGCAATGATACTGAAGGATCACTCAGTGTCAGAGAGAAAACCAAGCGAGTCCTGGAATCCATGTAAGGGAATGTATCAATGAAAAAGGAAGAGTGATCAACTGCATGAAATGCTGCTTATGCAATTGACTATTGTATTTAACAACCTGGAATTCAACCTTGGATTCAGCAACCTTGCCGAGAGCAATGTCATAGGAATGAGAGATGGGAGAAAAAGCCTGATGGGATTGGACTTCAGAAAGAATGAGAGGAGAAGAATTGGAGACAGACTATAGACAATTTGTTCAAGGACTTGCATGGTAAGTGGGAGCAACACCAACAACAAAATATGCAATAGCTGGTGGGGGAAGGGGGATCAGGAGAAATGTGTTTGTATATGTTTGTGTTTATAAATAACAGCACATTTGTTTGCTAATCGCAATGCTCAACAGAGAGGTAACTATTGATAATTCAGAAGAGAGTGACAAGAATTGCGTGAAGTCCCTGAGAAAAGGAAAATTGGAGCAGAAATGGGAGAACTGAGGGCTCATCCATGGTGACAGTGAAGGAGGCAAAGTGTGTGAGTGCGTGCACTATTTTCTCTTTTGGTTGCTCCAATTTTCTTATGAAGTAGGAAGCAACATCATGAGATTTGGGAAAGTACTTTGATATCTGTAAAGAACTGTTCAAGTCATTATAATTTCTTATCAGGACAACTGCCTCACCAATTCACTCTAATTGTTACTCTATTGCACATTATGTGCCTGATGGGCAGTTTCAAAAACATTTCATGATCATCTTTGGTATGAAGTACAAACTCATAACAAAGCTTTCAAGGTCATCCAAATCTAGTACAATCTGAACATCACATTCTAGTTCATTCTTCCGTAGTCCATATTCCAATCACGTGAGTGTACCTCCCAATATAGTAAAGTATGAAATATCTTCCAAATAATCTGTGAAATATCAGCCATATGTGTCTTTGCTCTTGGTGTTCCCTTCTACAATTTTCTTCCATCTTCCTACCCATTTAATCTCACGATGGTCTAGTTTGAAGAGTATATCCTTTAAAACATGAAGATGTTCCCCAGCCCCTTGTGTGGAAGTCACCCAGACAAAGGTAACATATTGGTGAGAAGGCACATATTTCAAAACTGGGCCTTTGTTAGAATCTTGTGTGGATTAACATGTGTAGGTTTCAGTACTCTTACCCATTAAAAAAGAGATAATGATAATAATATATAACAAAGTATTTATTTTTAAAATTAAGTAGGTTAAAATAGGCTAACTTAATTGAAACAAAGTGTCTCTTTTTACCTTCCTTAGTACTTCTATGTTCACTTATTATATAGCTAAGATTCTCATACATTTGTCATCTTTTTATTTTACGCAGGATCTAGCATATTTCTTTAAAGCTCAATAAATGTTTTTTGTTTGGAAGTAACTTCAATAATGAAGGAATTTCTTAATAATCAGCACTACTGTTTAAAAAGAAATTGTCATGAACCAGGAACTGTGTTGTATGTATATTATATCATAAACATTATCAATTTTATCTTCACAATAACCTAATGAAGTAGGCATAATCATACAAAGGAAAAACTGTAACAGATAATTTAAATAAATTGCCAAGTTTACTCAGTTTGCAAGAGTTTGAAGTAAATTTGCACATATATCCTTCTGATTTCAAAGCCTGTGCTCTTAATAAATGATCTCTAATTATATCTCTTATATTTGAAGTGGAGAAACTTTTCGATGATAATAAAAGAAAAGAAAAGAGCATTTTAGGGCTTATTACACAATGAATCTCAAATATATTCATTCTGCTTGATTGCTTCTAGCCCAAGTAATGGACCTGGTGAAAGAAATAAATATAGATATTCACATTGTTCAATATACATAAATAATATAAACTCAGTATTTTTAAACTAATTCTTTGCAAGAGACACAAAATTTAAAATGTGAAGAGCAAACAGAGAACAATGCAACATCTAAAATTCTGTCTCACAAATGAGACCCAGTGACACTAAGCCAACAATGACAAAGGTTATGATTTCAATAGCATACAAATATTTGGTAGAAACTCTCACTTAGTGTAATAAAATGCACTAGTTGGTATAAATATTTTTTTTTCCTAAAATGTTCCCTTAGGGACGACCAGATCTGTTGTTCAAACACTGCCACCCACATCCATATGTATCGTCTTCCTTGCCAATGTTTTTTAGTTAGTTTTTGCTTTGTTTTTTTGCTTTGCTTTTGGCTACCATGTAGGCCTTAAACAGACAATATATATACACACACATATATTATGAGATATATGTGGCACATAGGACATAACTTCATAAAAAGTACTTTCCATCAAAGTGTAACTGGGGAATGCTTGCCACGCTCAGGACATTTGAATTCATTGCTAGTTACCAAGTTTCCTAACAATATGAAGTACGACCATCTAGAATTGGGATAATTAATACAAATAGCACATTTGGAAAACATGCCAAATTATCACTTCTTTTTGAAGGAATCACTTATTTCCTTGGAAAAATATCTGTTTTCTTGGAATAACTCTTTCACTCTAGTTTTAGCACATTGCTGTGGCATTTTATTAAAACTTTGTGTGGGAGTCATACAGAATAGTCTAAGTATCTTGTTTTGCTTTAACACTAGATATCTGTTAAAACAGAACAGATCATGATATTCATTCATCATCATTTGCCTGTAAGGCTGCTGTAAGCCAAAAATAGTCAACACTTGTGGAATATATAGTAATTGAGAGCAACAGTAAATTACATTTTAAGGGCTCATCTAGGTAAGAATAAGACACTTCAATGCCACTTCTTGCTTCCTTGTTAGGAACTTTGCCAAAATGAAGAAATATAAAGATTTGTTAAGCAGTGCCTAATGCCATTGACCTTTCTCTGTTTGGAAGATTATCACTTCACCTGAACTCCTTCTCATGTTGTGGCGATTCCCTGGATGGCACTGATATGCTTTTTTCAACTGAATTGTGGATAAGGCCATCAACTCTGCTTATATTCATGAAATCAAATACGATTGCTAAAGCTGGATCATGTATTTCATTATATTTCTATGGCACATTCTATTGTATCTCACAGTTTAATGCTTATCTTTTGGAGAAAATATTATGAAGAATAGGATAATGAGAACAAAAAGAATTTGGACTAAAATAACCTCAGGATAATAAAATGACCACAATAAAAAAGTCCTTCTATAATAGTTTCTCTCACTTGGGACCCATATGCTCTCTGGGATATGCAGCCATATCCTTGACTGTCAGAATATTTTCTACCAGAGCTGTCAAAGTGTAGGTTTTCATTTTTAAAATCACAGAAAAATTTAGTTATTAAATCCAGACCTATATATCACTATGTTTATTGCAGCAGGCTAAAGAGAAAAGAATCGAGACAGAATTAATATGTAAATGAAGCATTCATTCAAAAGACATCAGGGTATATGTTCTAATAAATGTTTTACACTGGGTCACAAAGAGATAAGTGGTAGGAGGTTTGTGTCATTATAAGATGCACAGTAGTTTAGCAAGGCCAAACTTGAAACCACCTGCACTCAGTCCCTAAAAACAGCATTGAGCCATATTCGTATCCATGTTTGAAGTGACAATATAGTTTCAACAAAACACAGTCATTCACTATCTTAAATTAATTGTGACTAATTTGAGTTTTATTGGATTTGTATTCCTCTTTATATATAATTTGTAAATTTATTTTACTTTTTTTGGTTAAGAACTATCAATGTATGGGATTTATATTTAGTTTCGTATTTATTCTTGTACACAATGAACTAACATAATATCACAAATAATTTTTTAATAAATGAAGACTTTTAAATATGTTTTCCTTTAAGGAAATAGAGGTGCTCTAACGAAATATGGAGAAATCTTCCTCTCTACCATGCTCACCAAGAAATCATTCAAGGGACTGATACTTTTCACAGCAGTCAATCATTGCAGTATAAAGTTTCCTATTAATATAATTTTC
Source organism: Ceratotherium simum simum (assembly GCF_057802395.1). Lineage (NCBI taxonomy): Eukaryota > Metazoa > Chordata > Mammalia > Perissodactyla > Rhinocerotidae > Ceratotherium > Ceratotherium simum. Next base: position 48,535,826 of record NC_141909.1, read on the forward strand.
TAAACAAGTCATGATCTTTCAGGCATCCAGGTTTTGTATGTGCTGCTTCCATTTCCTATAATTCCATTCTTTCCACCAAATTTTTTTTTTTTTGTGAGGAAGATTAACCCTGAGCTAACATCTGTTGCCAATCCTCCTCTTTTTGCTGAGGAAGATTGGCCCTGGGCTAACATCCGTGCCCATCTTCCTCTACTTTATACATGGGACACCTGCCACAGCATGGCCTGATAAGCGGTGTGTAGGTCCATGCTTGGGGTCTGAACCAGTGAAGCCCAGGCCGCCGAAGCAGAGTTTGCAAGCTTAACCATTACACCACTGGGTGGGCCCTGCTTCCAGCGACAACTCTTGATGAAGATGTTTGGGAGAATCAACTTATACATGCCTTGGATGCAAAATTAATTCAGGTTACATTTCCCAACATGGTCCTTGACTGTTCTAAACCAAAACTACCATTAAAATAATTGGCCCTGGGCCGGCCTGGTGGCTTAGCGGTTAAGTGTGTGTGCTCTGCTACTGGCGGCCGGGGTTCAGATCCCGGGTGTGCACTGACGCACCGCTTCTCCGGCCATGCTGAGGCCGCGTCCCACATACAGCAACTAGAAGGATGTGCAACTATGACATACAACTATCCACTGGGGCTTTGGGGAAGGAAAAAAAAGGAGGAGGATTGGCAATAGATGTTAGCTCAGAGCCAGTCTTCCTCAGCAAAAAGGGGAGGATTAGCATGGATGTTAGCTCAGGGCTGATCTCCCTCACAAAAAAAAAAAAAAAAAAAATTGGCCCTAAGCAGTGACAATGTTATGGTAAACCACTTGCTTTAGTTAGAGTTCTCCAGAAAAACAGAACCAGTAGGATATAGACAGATAGATAGATAAATACATAGATACATAGATAGACAGATGGATAGATAGATATACGGAATTGACACGTAAGATTAAACATCACACTCCTTTATATGTAATTCAAAATAAAAATATTCTGAAAACAGAACATATTTGTGAGGAGATCCAATAATTATTTAATCTCCCTGTAATCAGTTTGATCCTTTAAAAAATGTCAAATATGAAAATCACTTTAAAACTTTTTCTTCGTTTTTATACCACTGCTTTGCCAATGTTCTTAACATGGGCATAGTCTACTACTGGGAGATCCAGCATTGAACGTAACATCTCCACCCCCAACTGATCTCCCAAATGTAGATTCATTTAAATATCGAGTACTTAATATTAAGTTGTGAACTGCATCTCAAATTTAGCTATTGTTCTTGAGATCTCTGAAATGAAATAGTAATGAGAATTGAGCGGGCATAGTTTCCTAAGAAAAGCCTGAGCCAGGAAACTGAAATGGGATAAAGAAAAATAGCAAAGAATCTAACATTTGATGAGAGAGAGTATATAGGCTTTGTAGTCAATGACTTAATGTTGTCAAAGTATTCAGTAGAGTCTACCAGTGGATATTTAAAAGTGCAGTAACGTGCTGGGTCTGTCTTTGTCAGGTGGGGTGTGGAGCTCTGATTCTACCTGGTGACACAATCCTCTCCTCCCCTCCCACAATGTTCAGTAATGCCTAAACGATTTTTGTTTGACAGAGATGAGAGCGTTGTAAGAATTAAAGGGGAATATATAGGGAAATATTGGTTTTCTCAGGCGGTCTTTTTTGTTTTTTTTGGAAATTTTGGGACTGATCTTGCAGACACATACGCATTGAGACATTTATTTTTCTGTAAGGATAATTTGGTCTTAAAAGAAATTAAAAGGACTACTTTTATTGAGTAGAAATATTACTAAAAATATGCGTCTCTTAATTCCAAATTATATTTTACATTTTCAGAAGGGTATTATTTATTTATTTATTTATTTCAGTGAGGAAGATTGGCCCTGAGCTAACATCTGTTACCAGTCTTCCTCTTTTTGCTGAGGAAGATGGTCCCTGAGCTAACATCTGTGCCCATCTTCCTCTACTTTGTATATGGGATGCTGCCACAGCATGGCTTGATGAGCGGTGTGTAGGTCCAGGCCCAGGATCCATACTCGGGAACCCCGGGCCGCAGAAGTGGAGCATGCGAACTGAACCACTACGCCACCAGGCAGCCCCAGAAGGTTATTTTTTAATACTTGATATACATTTGTAAAATACTACTGAAAGTGCATGGTTATATTACATTTCGTATTTGGGTTAAAAAATCTTTCATTTAATTTTTCTTTTTTCTGTCAAGTCCCATATAAATTTCTCCAATGCAAACTGTTACCAAGATATCTTCTTCTGGAATCCTAAAAGTTCAGGTGTGCCAAAAATACAAGAATTTCTTATGGGAATTTTGTTCTTTCTGCATAAGATTATGAGAATATTTTACTTTCCTTTGGAAAACACAATGGAACAGGTGTTAGGTTTCAGGATTTGGGGAAAACAGAAATTAAGTTGCTGTTTCCAGATTAGATCCTGATTTTTTTTAAATAATGCTGACTTTGCCTATGGAAACTTCACTTAATCCTCTGCCATTATTTTATATAGGCATTTAAAAGTGTTTTAATGAGCTTTACTAGAAAAGGAAACTAAACACTAGCAATTTTTTCCTTAAATTTTCCCTCCCTTAGCATCTTTTCTACTTATTTAAAAATAATTTTATTGACCTCCAAGAAGACTTACTAAGCTTTTTCTTTGGAGCTATTTTTCTTAAAGAATTCAAAATAAAGAACTATTTCTCTTTCTTCTATTAAATTGTCTCTTCCCCATTCATTTTTACCCTCCCTTCTTTTCAATTCTAAGCAAGTCTTTTCAAATTCTTCCCACATTTACCACCTCGTTCATTTGTGATCTTGTAATTTCCAGGTACTTGGTTTCATAGGTTGTGTATGCCACACAAAGCTGAAATCATGTATAATCAAATCAGTGGAACACAATTATAAATGATTTTGAGCATAATCTGAGGAAAGGTCAATTTTTTATTTTAAATCAGAAATAGTTGCAATGGTGATATGTATTTTTCTAAAATTCCATTAAAACAGTATTCTTTTCTGCCTGTTGATTTGACTTTGAAAAAAAAATCCATACTTTTAACAACTGAGTTACATAACAGAACTCAATTACACCAGGTGGTATTGACTGATGTAGTTAATAATGAAATAAAGATGCCAACCATGACAGAATTGGTTAGTTTGATATTAGGGCAAAATGCTATTTCTTCCACGAAGTTGGCTAATAAAAAGTATTGCTTACAATGTGATGAGACCTGTCAAGTAAATTTATGGTATGCAAAATTCATAAGCTCTCAAGTATTTCTTTGGGGTTTGGCAGTACAGGAAGTCTATGGTGTGCTCTCTGTTTGCGTAAGAAACAACCAAATTGAATGGAGGGTGAACGGCTAGTAAGCAGTCTATATTACAATTGATTAATTGAAAATATTTCATGTTCTGTATCCATCTATTACCAAGAGTGTTCTTCTTTGGAGAGTTCTATATTTCACGTTCAATTTTTATGCTCACTTGCAAGTTTCTCTGGTCTCACAATTCAAAGAGAGTCTATTGAAGGGGAAATTAGAGGCTGTGATTCAGAATTCAGTGAGTCTAGCCCCTGTAGAAACTTGGCAGAGGATAGAATCAGTTCTTGGGATGCCAAATTTAGTGGCACCAGGCCAGATGCTAATTTTGAATGCATGGCACACATCACTTTGTGTCTCGATTAAGCCATGTCTGTGAATCCCATGCAAACCCAGCAACAGATTTTATGCAGCACATGTATTATCGTTCAGTGCATCACAGATTTAATTCTGGCTTTAAACCTGACAGAATTACTTCTTTTACATTATAAATTCCACCTCTTTGAAAAAAAATGAATAAGGAATGTTAATTGAATTTTTTTGTCCATGATTCCTCATTTAAACTTTAATAATATCAATTTTGGTCATTTCTTATAAAGGCATATTCAAGAAGAAAGAACTAATCTTACACAAATGTAAAAATATGATAGGAATAGCGCAAGATTATTTTCCCCCTCTACTTACTTGCTTCTTTAGTATATACTAGATAGAAATGTATCCAGAAATTTGGATTTGTTCATTAAGCTAATTCAGAAGTCTTAGAGAAGACTAATAAAAATTGTGGAGCAAAGGAAACTAAATGTCAATGTATAAAACTAGATTAAAAAATTTTATTTGACTGTCAGTATTTTTGCCGTATTCAAATCATACTGCTGTTTTAGCACCTGGGCACCTAACCAGAATGTTTCTTTGTTTTCTACTTTGGGAAGCTAAAGATTTCAGCTTATGTAAACCTGTAGAAACACGACCCTTTTCATAGAAGTACTTTTGGCGTCGTTCTTGTTTGAAGTCATTTGTAAATATATATAGTATGTATTTTTATGTGTAAAAAAATTTACTAATATAGATTTTTAAAAATGGGAGTTGGAGCCGTTGAGAGATAGAGAGGATTAATGTGCTGTCTTAATGTACTGAAAGTGAACTGTGCCAACTTGCTCTGTTTTCAGCCCAGATTAAAAAGACGAGGATGAATCAGACACAGCTGGCTCTGTGAGTTACAATAAAACATAAGATTCTTGTAAATCTATTATCTGAGAGATCTACACAAGAGTCTTCTATCTAGACTAATAATTAAAAAAAAAAAAATCAACCCATGTGTGAGAAACCCTGACCTTTTGTTCAGAGAAAAAGTCCATTAGTTAAATGATTGATTCTGCGCTTAATTTTTTTTCTCTATAGCATTTTATTTCCTTTCTGTGTTCCTTTTTAGTGTGTTTTATGCAACTCTGATTATTTAGTCACTGTTGGATACTTAGCAGAGAAAGGAGAGGAAAAGGCAAGGACCAAATTAGAAACTCTTTTTGAATTGTTGGCTCTTATTCCAGCCAATCTTCTTCTGAGTCGGAAATAATGTTGCTTTTTTTGGAATTACTGGGAAAAAAAGATTTCAGTGTAAATTATATCGTTATTTTACAACATGCTTGCATTGGCCTAAGGAAAACACAAATTGAAACAGAAGAAACTTTTGAAGCACAGTACAAAAAATCTTGTTTTTATCCAACGCTGGTTTGACTTTGAGTGGATCTGGTCTAAATTGCGGGTACCATGGTCATAGATAATGGAGATGAGATTGGGGAGGCCTGACATCTCTTAATTTATTTATTCCACCAGTATAATGCTAGCCACCTCCTGTTTTTATTATACCAATTTAATGCCAGCCATTTCCTGTTTTCATTAGACCATTGTAATGCTAGCCTCCTACTGTTCTCATTAGTGCAGGACTGTGTAATGGCAGCCACCTCATGTTTTCATTATAACAGAGCTGTATGGTGCCAGCTGCCACTTGTTTAACTTTACTGAGAAGCATTTGACCATGGACTACATACTTCTACAAGCTAGTGGCAAACAAGGTAAAGGCGTCCAGGGTTCTGGTGAAATAGTGGTAAGTACGTTAAGTGACTTATTAGCTATTAATGTGAAAGGAATATAGTGGCTCCTAATGGCTGGGAAACTACCATAAACTGAGTAAACTCTTGAACTGTTTTGCTATTATTGTTGTTTTGTTGTGTTTTGCTTTGGAATAATTTGTCTGACCAAGACCTTCAATAAGATTTTGAATTATGTATTGTGGTTATGTGTGGATAGATTTTTTATCTTACTGAGAAGAGTCCGTTTGCAATAATGGATAGCATTCATCAAGAGTTGACTGTGTCCCCCAAAGGCATTGAAGCTTTTTGTGTATTATCTCATTTATTCCTTACAATTACCTTAGAGGTTAATTACTCATTCACATTTTACAGATGGAGAAATTGAAGTATATAGTAGTTATACTAATGCAGGGGCTGGCAAATTTCCTCTGTAAAAGGCTAGATAGTAAATATTTTCTGCTTTGCGGGCCATGTAGTTTTGTCCTAACTACTCAACTCTGCTGTTATACTGGAAAACAGCCATAGACAATATGTAAATGAATTAGTGTGACAGGCTTCCAACAAATCTTAATTTACAAAACTAGGCTGGGGGTTGGATTTGGCCCAAAGGCCATAGTTTGCCCATTCCTGCTATAAAGTTACATGCTAGAGAGTGATGGGTGCGAGTCGTGGCTCTAATTGAGGGAGTTCAGCTGCATAGCCTATGACTTTAACTACTATACTCTACTTCCTCTCTGTAACTCCGTTCCTGAAAATACTTCCCATTCCATTCATTTGAGAACCTTTATTGTGCAATGATTAAAGTTTTCAGAGAAAAATGACTTTGTGTGTACTTTTATTTTTTTCTGTTTTATTCTCTATATTTTCATAGTTTTGTCTCTAATGCTTTTACTTATGAAGCATCTAATAATTCTTTTGAATAATAACATAAATATGAAATTTATTATTGAAAATAAAAGGAATCTTTTCCTATGGATAAAAAAATAAACTTTCAACTATATTTTGACCTACATTTTCTTTTCTTTGTGTAAAAAAGTTATGAGAATAAAATTTTTTAAAAATCTAGCCCTTTGTCACCTCAGATTGCTGTATTATTAACTTTACAGAATAGGGTAATTGACAGATGTGTATAAGTTTGTTGAAATGATTAAAAGCTGTTGAGAATTGTAACCTGTCAATGTTCCCTGGGAAACAAAGTCCTATCCATCTGCTAGGGGACTCTCTAAATGACTGTAATGAGTCACCTTTAAAATGGCAGCTGTCACCCTAGGATTTGAACCTTGAAGCATGAAAAAAAATGCTTATGTATATAATGATGCATGTGCTTCAACAAAAAGGGAAAATATATCCCCAAATTTCATGCTCTTGATCACAGAAGGAGGTCAGAAAGCAATGCTTTGTTATATTAGGCTGTGACCCATAGTTTGCACCATCGTCTGTCTGAGGCCAATAAACGTCTGACAACCAGGAGTGATGTTGAAGTTCGGTGAGACATTCCATGTCTGCCTGTAACTTCTCACTTGTCTTTAACATTTCTCAAAATGGATATACCCACACAATGAACTTTGCATGGCTCAGCTTCACCTGTGGAAATTACCTTCATTGAACTTCAACAGTAAAGACACAGAAAGAGAAGATTGAAACAGAAAGCCAGTGCACTAGTCATGAGGGTAGAAAGTATTGGGGTTTTTCATGCCCTCTCCCAGCTTCTGGGCTCAGTGTTGCCAAGTGGGGGTGGGTAGATGAGAAGTTTCTTATATTCATTCTCTTCTTTAACTGTTTCTATTGTCTTCCTTAGTTTTGGTGTTTTATCTAAAATAGGGCAGGTGGACTTATAACATTTGCTGTGAAATAAAATACAAATTCCACTATGCAAATAGACCATTAGGAAGTAAATTAGCTTGAACCGTGGTGGTATTTTAGCAATTGTATTGCTTTTTAATATAGAAAGATTCCAGCATAAATAAAACCCAGCACGTTTAAGTATGTGCTGGGGAGGTGACTGAGGCCCCACTGGAAGGAGAACGTTTGAGTCTGCGGCTGTGGTTTTCCTTTCTGCCCTCGAATGCATTTCAAAGTGTTCCTGGTCTGTTGGTAACACCAGCATTCACTATAGTGTATAATAACTGTATTTTAACACACTTAGTGCATATTTAGTCAAGTTATACCAAATAAAATCTCAAATGTGGTTTGGCTATGGTAATTACTATTTATATTAATTAGCCTGTCAATGTGCAGACTTTCAACTTTGCCACTGGAGTTCCTGTCACCCTTTTAACACATTACCATTATTATTTTTAAACCAGAGTCATTTCAAGTTCAAATTCATAAAATGTGCATTGGAACCACCCACCCTGCATTACAGACGGGTAAAACAGAATATGTGTCAAGAGAAATAAAACTTTTAAGAAACCATTTGCACTCACCTTCCCCTCACCTCATTTAGAAAGTCAATCTGACATTTTTTGGCATTCCGCATATTACTTTGAAAGAATTAAAATCAGTATTTATGGTAGAAAGGTGCCTAAGAGATCAATAGAGACATTCATTCTATAGCCTCTAGGCACATTTATGGTCACTTAGCCTCTGCTTGAATGTTGCCATGCCTTGATCTGCCATGTCCCTACCATCATCGCCTTTTCTACCTGGCCCCCACAAACTCCCAATGTCATGGTGGAGACTGAGTCCCCATACACGTTAAGGACAGGTAACTCGAGGTTAGGGGATAAGTTGATCATGCCAATTGACCTCTAAGGCAAAGTAGACTAGACCCTCAAGATAATCCCAGAGGCAGACTCTTTTCCCTCTCTTTATAGCCGGGGAATTTTGTTTTACCTGCACTTCTTAGGGAATCAACTTTAGACCACTTCAGGAAGAGTAAACACCCAACCCAAGCAACACCTTTCTCTTTCACTTGATGGAGAGTCTTGTATTGTATGTGTTATTGGTACTGATCAGAGTTTGAGATAATATTCTCAGCTGCAGGAAGACACTGGCACTGCCAATCTCCAGAGCAGAATATACCCACAAGAAGTTGGAGACAAATTCTTGTGCTAAATAATTTAGAAGAATTTCCAGGACTCCACGTGAAAATCTGGAAGAAAACATGTCAATCCATTTAATAGTCAATGCCCATTATCCAAAGCCCAATGTTGTTCACTCCTCTTTGCTTAACTATATCCTTTCTCTCTAAGGCAGGATTTCTCAATCCTGAGCATTACTGACATTTTTGACGGGATAAACCTTTTTTGGGGAGGATGCTGTACTGTGCATTGAAGGATGTTTAGTAGCTACTAGATGCCGGTAGCCACCCAACTTCCCCACCTCTTGACAACAAAAATTGTCCCCACATCTACCAAATATCCCTGCGTGGCAAAATTGCCCTCAGTTGGCAACCACTAATCTTAGGTTATTATTCTCTATTTCAGTGCCTAAATAATCAATAATTATGAGCCCTTCTACTGATATGCATAGAACATTAAGGAAGCACTAAGATAGGACACCTATATCAGCTGAGGGGTTCCTGGGACAGTGGACCCAGACAAAAAATTGTTAGGGATGGAATTATTCTGCCTAACAATTCACACAGCAGATACTAGGAGATGCTTGGAGAATCTGGGAATGTTAAAAAACCCACTTTTCCAGGGATGAAAATCATCCACACTCTTGATCTTCTCCTTTCTCTTCTGTCTCTCTTTGCCTCCCAAATCTTCAAACGTGATTACAGATTTCAAAGGAAGCATTATTTCTGGGAAGTGGGAAACATATACATAAATACTCTGCTGAGGGCTTGAAGCTGAGAATTGCAAGATTCAGCAAAGTTGGCATTGCCTCTAGGTAGCTGGACTCAACCCAAGAACAAGGTGCTATTAGACAGAATCTTATAAAGAATGGATCACCAGGCAGCAGCAAGCTGTCCTAGTGTTATTTTCCTGAATTCACATTCAGCTTCGCAAGGCTTTCACAGAGCTCTCCCAGCTAGTGAGCCTAACACAGGTGTCCTCGAGTCTCTTCTTTCTTGGAATAGGCGTTCATGTGACACCCCTTAAGCTCAGCATTCGATACAATTCCCAAGTGGAACTAACCCACCTTTCCAACCCTTTCTAACTTTCTAATCAGAAAATATTCTGACTGTATTTAAATCTTTTTGCACACACTGCCTCACTCTTCTTCCAGAATGCATTTCCTGTACATCTCCGCTGCCAAAATCCTGTCCCACCTTAAATGCACAATTCAAATGACGCTTTTTCCAAGAAGCTGTTACTGATTCCCTCCCCAACTTCTCATTTCCTCAGCTGAAAGCACTTGCTCTACTTTTTTTTTGCCCACTGCAACTTGCGTTTTTCTCATAGTGCCAGCTACAAACCGTATTTGTGTACATATCCTCATTTCCCAGTATATGTTAAATTCTATAGAGACAGAGACTGCATTTTGTTCATATCTGTATGCTCCATTGTATTAAAAAATACAACACAGCCTCCATAAAGTAGTGTTGAATTGAATTGAGATGTCACATTCTCAGGAAGGAAAATCACTAGAGAAGCCAGATCTGACCCATTCATTGACTTCCTTTCCTCCTCTAGATTATGAGCAGAGAGCAAATTTGAGCAGTTATCCAAAAGGAAAGGGCCGGCCCCGTGGCTTGGTGGTTGAGTGAGCGCGCTCCACTGCTGGCGACCCGGGTTCGGATCCCGGGCGCGCACCGACGCGCTGCTTCTCCGGCCATGCTGAGGCCGCGTCCCACATACAGCAACTAGAAGGATGTGCAGCTATGACACACAGCTATCTACTGGGGCTTTGGGGGGAAAAAATAAATAAATAAAATCTTAAAAAAAAACAAACAAAAAAAAAACAAAAGGAAAGAAATGATGAAATATGTATAATAGTTGAATTTGAGAGGTGTTTGGGGAAGAAATGCAGATTGAGAAATCACAAACACATAATCTCAGAGGTAAGGGGCTTATCTTCAATCAAAGCCAAACATTTCACACGACGAGGTATCAAAATGAGGATTTCCTAATGTATAGGAACTAGTAATAATAGAGCAAGATGATTCCCTTTCTATCACTTTTTCAACCTTTCAATGAAGTAGCTAGGCACTCTTGCATACAGATTTTAACTAAGATCCTGCATTCTAACCTATTTACTACCTTGTATACCTATTATATTTTATTATGCACTTTGTCAACTTTAACACTCCATGTAGGTTACATCTAAAAAATGTTGTTAGTTTTCCTATAGTTAATAAAAGCAGTTCTGATATTTTCTACCTGATTTCATAATTGCATGAGACCACTACTTCCATAATTGATCCATAAACATGAAGACATATGGATATATATATATGTGTATGAACATATTGAATGGAAAAATAAATAGATGAGAAAGTACATACTAATGATATTGACAGAAATTATGAAATGAAGATGCAAATAAGAGAATAGTCACATGCAAGTCACATCTATACTTAGTAGATACATATAGAATGTTTAATATTATAAACAGATATAAACAAAAATCAGATTTTAAAGGGGAAAGGGTAAAATAAAAGTTTAAAAATCTTATCCTAAAGCAAATTATTATATTGAAGACAGTCTTTCAACTGCAATAGTAAGGGAGAATAATATCAAAATATGATTTAATATTGCTAAAGAGGTTGTACTGAGATATTTGGGAGATAATAAAACAAATAAATGAATACACATCCCATCTATTTGAATTTAGAGTTACAAAACACAAAATAGCTAATTAATGTTAAAAGGGACATTAAAATTTATTTCTGGATCTTTTGGGAATAAGGTTGGTTTTCTGAAAATTGTAAAGAGAGATATTAAACAATGTTTTACACAGTAAAATTCAGGCAGAATCAGAACAACCTCACTTTTGATTAACCAGCCTGAAAATGACTTCGATAGCAACCGCAATCCCTCTTGTTCATCTGATTATTGAAGAAGGCAATGCTATAATGTGCTATCCAATGTGGATGAGGCAAGTCATAAATAATAAACTGCACTGTTCATCCCTGAGCCATATTGTTACTGCTTAACTCCCCTCTCTCCTTTATCTTGTGATACTGGCTTTTGAATATTTGACTCTCATGCCTTTATATGTGTATATTAATCCATAGGTATGGATTAATAATAAGAACTTATCAGTATTAATTTAGGTTTGTATGTAATAATTTAGGTATGGATGTAATATTTTGTGTCTCTTCAACGTTACTAGAGTTTAGGTAATTATTTCTAAGAAGTCAATTTGTAATCCCACCAATTTAGTACATGCAAAACTTCATGATCTAAAGGAATTCAATAAAGTCTGTATGATTTTGCTTCCTGGTGAGAATATACCAAATTTAAGGATAAACTTATGTTCCATTATATTCTTCTGGAATATTTTGGAGAACATACCACCAACATTGTGAAACATCTTTATAGATGGCAATAAAAAATAGAGGGCAATCTTAAGAGAAGAACCATTCTTAAGGTGTCTTTTCATTTTCTTGGAGACTGCAAGAAACCCTATTCTCTGCTTTTCAAATCATTCAATAATGTCATGAACTATTAACATAGAGATAATCTAAATTATATGATGTGACTTTCAATATAAAGGAGAAGGCATATTACTGGCATTATTTAATTTTTTCAGATGATAGATTTTAGATCCCAGAGAGGCAAGATATTGAATAGGGCAAGATTGCAGAATTCACAAAATCCAGAACAAGTGAAGGAACTGGAATTTACTTTAAGTGTAGGCTTAAGGCTTCCTAGCTAATTGACCTTGGATAAGTCCATTTACCTCTTTGAGCTTCAGAATTCTTAATTCTGTCTTGTAAATTTGTGAACATGCTCTGTAAATTGGAAAATTCTCTATAAACAGAACTTATCAGTATTAATTTAGGTTTGTATAATTATTCTTTTAGTCAGTCTGCCTGATACTGTAAACCTCTAAGGAAGTACGTAGGATTTTCATATAAGCAGTGCTGAACACTATATTTTCAACAAAACATAATGATAATCTATATAAGGTGAACAGAAAGAAGTTTCCAAATTTGGTTGTTTGTTTTTAAACAATCTTTGAAAAATATCATGAAATAATTTGAGTAATGTAACTTCAGGAAACTAGACTTTTTTTTTTTTTTTGTGTGAGGAAGATCAGCCCTGAGCTAACATCCATGCCAATCCTCCTCTTTTTGCTGAGGAAGACCGGCCCTGGGCTAACATCTATTGCCAATCCTTCTCCTTTTTCTCCCCAAAGCCCCAGTAGATAGTTGTGTGTCATAGTTGCACATCCTTCTAGTTGCTGTATGTGGGACGCGGCCTCAGCATGGCTGGACAAGCAGCGTCAGTGAGTGCCCGGGATCCGAACCCGGGCCGCCAGTAGTGGAGCGCACACACCCAACCACTAAGCCAGGGGGCCGGCCCCAGGAAACTATATTTTTAAATATAAATCATAATCGAATTTAGTTTATTAAAATGCTATACCTAACGTGTATAAGAAAAAAGGAGTGGAACAAATAATAAGTTGTTCCTCTTGAAGTAAAATATTTCATTTGTAAGGCAAAAAGTAGAATACTTATCTTGATCTAATGGGTGGTAAGTCAACCTGTGTGATACACAAAAGCTCTCTGAAATCTTCCCTCTCTGTTTCAATCCTTGTATGTGAGATACTCATTACTATTTAAAATAGTTTGAAAAAACTAAGTTATTTCTTGATAACTTTCTGAAATATTAAAAAGGGGGATCAGTAAAAGAAGCTGCATCCTTTTTAAAAAATACTGAGAATTGAATCCCTAATGTACAATGAGTGTCCAGTTTAGTAGTGTAAAATGTCTAAATGATAGTCTAAAATGAACAGAAAATGATATACTTCCTTGGTGAACCACGTGAAACGATCTCCACAAGCATGTTATAAAGAGATTGAAGATGGCCTATTGACTTGCTAATCTATTTCTATGTTCTGTATTGATGCTATAGTGACCTTTAATCATTTGTTCTCTGCACATCCTACAAAGAATTGTTCTCTATGATTGTCAAATAATTATATCTTGCAGACATAACTACCTAAAAAAACATAATTTGAGGGGCTTTAATGACATGCAGGAAGCCTGTAATATATGACCCATCATGACTTCCTCCTAATTGCAGTGTGGCCAGGTAGGGTTCTTCATTGGAATAACTCGGTGCTCCCTCAACCCTGGTCAGATGGTTCAGGTGAGTCAATTAACAGGTTGCTCTACTCTTACACTTGAAAGCAGTGAATGGTATGGTAGGCATAAGGCTTTTGCTATTCTTAAAAGTGAAGTTATTTTCATTATAGAAAGGTAATAGCGTCAAGGCAACATAAGTCAGTTCCCATGTTAGTGTATATCACCTAGGCACAAACTATAAGTACCCTGAGGGCAGAATATACTTGGCTTAGTTCTTCATATCTTAGGATCCTTGTAGAGCACCTGACACCTAAGTGGTGCTCAGTGAAAAGAAATAGACAAGTTAACAAAGCAATGAGCAAAAGAATGAATAGATAAGCCATTTAGTCTATCCCAATAGGTCTAAGTCATAAAGATCTTCTTCAATATGGAAAAACAATGCACTCTTCTTGATATCTGCTATACTGTCAGAAGAAAAGTAAAATTAAAAAAGAATCTAAATGGGCAGAATATTATGTAAGTTTGTAATTTAAGAGATGCCACTCACTGAGAGTGAGATGGCAGAAATGTGGGATGTGTGAAGTAACTGAGGAAAAATGCAAACAAACAAACCCAATTTATAAAGAGGAGTGTGTATTAGAACTTACCAATTTGTTTCTCCCACCAGACTGTGACCCAGGCACTATCCGTGTTTACTGTTTACTCCTGGGACATAGTAGCCCAGGGCAAACACACAGTGGGAATTCGGTAGATGTTTGTTGATTGAGTAGAAAGAGAGGCTCATTATTTTAAGAAGCCATGGTAAACATGTATTTACTTTAAAATGCTATTTAAAAATATGTGTTTTCATCAGTCATGTAGGACTATGAGAGGGCTTATAAAGATGACTTTTATGAAGAAGTCCTTTAGGATCTTGTACCAAACTATCTTCAAACCAATTCTAAGTATTAAAAGCCACAAGTATGATTAGGCTATGACTCCATGGTGATTATTTGACTAGCCCACTTATCTAAGCTATTGGAAATATCGTTAACCCATTCCCATTGAGAAGCTAGTGACATTATTGTTAAATAAATTTTTTAAAAACCTTATTTAACTAGGAAACAAATAACTAGCAAAAACCGTTGTGATGCCACAGTTGCTTTCCAAAATAATTTCAGGGTCCCTGTGGTATGCAGTGTGTAACACATCACTTGTGTGTTAATGAATTCAAGGGAAGGCAATGCCACTATTAGTAATAGCTTTTTATTCGGAGTCCTCATTTTCCAGATAGGTCACATTGAACACAGCCATTAAACAATAGCATTGAGATAAATCCATACAATGTATGCTGCTTTTGTTGTTGTTGTCCTTGTTCACCAATCACTTGGTGCAGCTAAGAACTTTATGGAGTAATGGGGCTGATAAATGGGAATAGCCAACCTGCAAAACACTGGGGCCAAGAAAGTCAGACTTTAATCAGGTCTCTTTCAATTATGTTTTGAATCAACATATCTTGATAGCCAAAACTCTCATTTGAGTTAATGCCTGATAAATGCTGTCTGTTGTCAAAAGAATATAATTAGACAATAATGAGTGGGCATATATTATGCCAGATATCAGTCTACTTGTTGACCTCAGCAACTTCTACTCCATTAGGCAACAAACAGCTTTTAACCTGGTTCTAATAAAGCATACTGCTCTCTTAATACATGACTATTTTTTTTTATGGTGTCATTTTTTAAATTGAGCAGTGCCTAGATCCTTTAAAGGGAAGTCATGTTTTACAAGATCTCAGCTAATTTAGGAAAACAAAACAAGTCAATTTCCCAACCAGGAATTCAATTAACTTATGGAATAGTGAGCCAATCTTTGTATATTGCCTGCAATAACGTTAAGTATGTCAGGTTAAGAAATAAAATGAAAGCATTCTTTGAAATTACATGATATGTCTCTTTAATGTTTACTTTGGCATAGTTATAACTAACACTGATTCTCACTACTTTTAGCTTTCATGAAAAAATCTTTCGTTATTAACATTTAATGAAAAGACTGTTTTGTTACTGATTTTTTTGAGTTCATCAGTAAACAATTTTTAGAGCTTTGACTTTCTTATGAAAATTTCTATAAATTCTTTTTCTGTGCTTGACTTCAGTTACTTAAGGACCTAAAAGATAAAGTATTATCAAACTATTCATTTTGAATGTGTGGGATTTTTCTGAGGGGTTAGTATTTGGAGGATGTGAATTAAGACAATTTTTTTGTACTCTGAATTATGCTGAAACCCCTTGAAATATCACTGTTTGATCATGCATCACCCCTTAGATCAAGTTGCTCCCCAAAGGGGTGATTTTGGCATCTCGTAGACTTCCATGGAAGCCAAGCACCAGAGGTCTGTGATAAAGGCAGTTGCCAGCCAAGTGAACAAAAGCGAAATTCCCTCAACTCAACCATAAAAGCTTCGAGTCCTGACTGCTGAATTACCACCAACTTGTAAATAAGTAATCTCTACTAAATACAGATAATGTGTTAAACAGCTAACACTAGTAAATCACTGGTGACAGAGAGCCTAAAGATAAATCCCTCACACATTGGCACAACCAATTCTTAAAATCTTATAGTGTTTTAATGTCTTCATATAATAAATTGAACAACTGGTTACTCAGTGTTAAGAATGTTTTTAAAAATAAATCCTACTCTCTTGGTTGATTTCACTTACATACTGCCTTAGATTTTTACTAAGTGGCTATCCGTCTAGTAAGAGAGGGGCAACACTTGGTAAGACTAAATGGAAATCAGTTTTCCATCAAATTTCAGCTATCAAGCTAAATCAACCTGTAGTCTCCTGGCAAAAAATAACATCATATAACAGAGACAACACATTTCAGTTACATAAATTGTCCAAAATATAGAGAGTCAATTAGGTTTCACATGTACAAGATCCCTTCTTTGCTAATTTAAACATTTACAAATAATAAAAACCAAGAGTAGAGCTTTGGAAAGGCTGTTACTAGGAACCAAATACAGTTCTCAAGAGAATAAGGCTGATGGGAGATGTCCACTCTTCCCTTTCGAAGCAGTTTTGCAAACGAGGTACAGTCTAAAATCTTGACGGCATTTGATGGAAATATTTTCAGTTGAATTTTTTTGAGGTTTAAAATTACAAAACTTAATTCAGTTCAATACTTGTTTTTGCTTTTGTTTGTGTTTTTTGATATAAGGATGTTATGACATTTATGCTGTTTCTACACTGGCTTGGTGGCCAGAAAAGAAGGCACAGAATTCTCCACCAGTTTGTAAATAACGCATTTTTCTGCTCCAGTGCACAAACAGCCTTTATTTAACTCAGCACCACATTTTCTAAGGTATGGGCTGGAAACTGTTTGTCATGAAGCTGTAAAATGCCAAAAAATTGAAATGCTGAAGGAAAATGTCAATCAAGGCATTTTCCCATCTGCTGTTACTTCTGCAAGTGCTAATTTTATTTTTCCCAATTCCTGAAATTCGAGGTTTCCTAGCCTCATATGGAAGTAAGTTTGAAACTTGCTAAATGTCACAAGAAAAGGTGTGACCAAATGAAGGAGTAGAAGGTGTATTGTTCTCAAAGGACGCCAGTATAAAGAAGCAGAAAAGCATTGAGAAAAAGGAAAAACATTTTAAGACCCAGACCTCTTGAAAAACACTACACAATGTAAGTAACCAGTGCTGGTACCACACATGCATGAAAGCATTGTTCATGGTTCTGAAATATAATGGGAACGCACATCTTGAACCACTTAAGATACTTTTGAGAACCAATCAACAGCATGATATCTACATGGGCAGAAGCTGTATGTTATTGAAAAAACATGAAAAAGTTTCAGATATTAGTACAAATGTAATTCTTGTGATTTAGCATGACTTTAATAAAAGCTTCTACAAGGACTTGCACATAACCATGACTGACGGATGTATTTTTTGACCTTTCAGTTAGCTCCATCAGCTCACTCAAACACATTTTGAACAGATTATGTACTGTAGTACTTGGTAGACTATACATTAAACAAGAGACTTTGCTCTGAGGCACTGCTTCCCACACTCCATGGGGAAAAGGAAGCAGGAAAAAACAAAACTCATAGAGTTCGACAGCTACCGAGGCAACACTTGCCATTTACAATATAAGCCCAAATATTTTTGCAACACAACTATATATTAATTTAATAAAATACACAATATAGCTCTTATACACTCAACAATTTGGCTCATATGCACTGAATCTGCAATAAATCAATAAAAATATGTCATTTGATGTAAACACATTGAATCTTCTTACATTTGCACATTTAAATGGTCACGTGATTTGTGTATGTCTAAGACATTTTCACTTTCCTGAGCTATTTTAGTGTCCACCAATGAATAAAACATATTAATCATGTCAATTTTCTCTGAATATTATCACTCAATGGAAACTATTTTTTCAGAACTTTTCTAA
Source organism: Ceratotherium simum simum (assembly GCF_057802395.1). Lineage (NCBI taxonomy): Eukaryota > Metazoa > Chordata > Mammalia > Perissodactyla > Rhinocerotidae > Ceratotherium > Ceratotherium simum. Next base: position 48,553,825 of record NC_141909.1, read on the forward strand.
ACCAAATTTAAAACATAGCCATCATTATTTATATGTTTGTTGGACACTAAAATGCTAACGCGGCATTTAAACACTTTAAATTTTCTTCTCCACTCATGAAGTGAATTAGTCTACGTGTGTGCAGGACAAAATGGACTTTATCTTTTTACATTTAACTTTTATACGACATGAGGTGTCTTACAAATGACCAAGTTTTTAAAATTTTTTCGACTAATGATATGGAATGTTCTTTGTGTTTATGTGTGGCAGGTAACTTTATACAGAAATGTTTACCACAAATATGTGTTAATGTTTGGTGTAGCTTGGACTACTGCAAGGTCTTTTTGGGACTTTCAGTAGAAGCCTATGATGACTGCTAGAAATCCACCACAGATCACAAATTATGACCCTGCTTTGTATGGGGTTTATAGATAAACAGTTAAGTCAGCATCAATCACGGAGGACAGTCTTAGAGCGATCAGAAATACTTCAATTCTCACACTGCATACCTTCCTAACAGATTGTCAAAAGGTAACTCGCCTCCTCATCCTCCTTTTTCTTCTCTCCTTCTTCTTTTTTTCTTTTCTCTTTGAGCATTATTAATTCTGTCCTAATATAAGTTTGGTCAAAACAAAACCATTGTTATCTCTGAAAAAGAAACAGCAGTGAAAAGAACATACTTGTGGGCACTTCAGATGGTCACTAAAAGCCTTAAAGCAGCATTGGTCTTTCTTCATCCCTGTAAAATGGGTTGTCACCAGGAGGGATCATTTTTAAATCAACAGAAGAGACAAGAAAATGCCAATGCCTTTTTTTTTTTTTTTTTTTCATTTTCTCACAGCCACAGGGTCATTTCCCCGGCAGTCCTGCAAAAGCTTATCAATTTCTCTCACGACTTCCTCTGCATCCACCGACTCTCTGCCCAGATCCCTGTTGGGGTGGTCAAGCTGCTCGAGAACAGCACCCATCTCACTGGAATCCCGGCTGGCTCTAGAATGCACATCCGCGAAGACCCTTGCCATCTGATCAGAAGCTATGAAGGAAGGGTCTCTTGGTTTCTTACTGGGCGACAGATACTGACTGTCATTGGGCAAGTACTGGCTACTTGCTTCTGCCAGGGCTCCTGGTTTTGCTTCGCAACCATCCAGAGAGCCTTTTGTTGAGGTGCAAGGCTCAATGCATGCCTTGGTTGGGCTGCTTGATGCTGAGGGGACCTCTTGGAGGAGAGGGCTCAGGGCACGTTTGGCTTTTAAATAAGGTTTAACATTGGCAATGAGAATAGTGTGCTCTCGCTTGTCTTTTCCAAATGTACAAAAAGTCTTTTTCCCAGTGGGATTCACAGTTTCGTAAGTCTCAGTCTCAACATTAGCTTCAACTGTGGGTACAAAGAGATTTGTGCGGTAATCTGCATTTTCAGCTTGATTGGCTGCAGGGAACTGTGGCATCCAACACCTGTCAGAATGACCAAGCACTCGGCATTCATCTGTGCAATTAACACACTCTTCTGGTTCTGCAAAACAAAAGAGAAAACAGCAAATCCAATCATTAAGGTTTCCTTTAAATTTCTACTGAGGCTGCGATCGGCTCTCAGTGGGCTTGCTTGACCTCTGGTCTCTTAATTAAAAAGGAAAAGAAAACAATAATTAAAACATTTCAGGATGGTTGCGTAAACCTGCTGGTTGAGACAATGGTTTTATTTAAGTCTATTCTCTAGATATTAACGAATTCCCATAGCCCGGGAAAAAGTATAAAGTGGCCATTGGAGAATCATTCCCAGTAGAATACAACATCACTGTAAGCTAATCTTCTGGGTATATCAGTTAGTCTTTGTTCTGTATAACTCATCCTGGAAACAGTGAACATCAAAAAGGATTACCAGGATTAATTTTTCAAATCAAATAACAGGGCAAAAACTGGATTTCAAACTTCCATGACAAGTCCTAAGCTGCTTTTTTTTCATGCTTTATCCCTATTTTTCTTGTAATTGTTATTTTGGTGATAGTCATGAAATAAAAGGTTTCCTTTAAAAGCCTACTTTTCCTACTGAGAGTACCAAATGGAATTTTCTATCAGAATGTGTTCTGAATAAGCTTGTCAAAAAGTGCACATTCCTATTTTATTAGATATGTGTATGGATCATGTACTCAGTTTTCTTCACTTCAGATTTTGTTTTTGGTGTAAGTAGGCGAAAATGGATTTAGTCAACAGATACAGTTGAGAATGAATGACAAATCATGATTTCCTATTTTAAAAGATAATGCTTTCTGTGAGAAGTTTTGCTTCTTCTTGTCAATAGGCATATAGAGAATTTAAATAAAGCATTATTTAATGATCCCTATTTCAAAGATGCTGAACAAGAAAATATGAAAGAAAATTCCTTCATTGTGACAACAGCTGCATACTTCTATGACCCCAATATTTTAAACTATAACTTTGAACTACATCTTCCCAGTTGTCCCTTTCGTCTACAAATGGTTGTTCCCCTTATGTTTAATGATCCTTTTTTAAATCAGGGACTCTTTTTTTTTTTCAGGAGAGGATATTTACAATTACATCTATGTGGTGGGAATAGAATTCCCTACACATTTAGGAACCCTTGGGACTGCCTTTTAATTGATGCAAGAGGATCTCTACAGATTTAGAGTGTCCTGTGCAAGGAAAAAAGTCCACAGGAAAGATATTTAAAACAGAAAGCAGCGAATTTAATAGCATTAATAAATTTATACAGTTACTTTTTAAACTCATATATAAAATCTGAATTTATATTTAAAACACATAAATAATTCCTTATCCAAAAAGAAAAAATAAACCACAACCTATTTTAGCTTGAAAGGTTTTAGGATAAAATAATTTCCTATGAGACTAAAAGTTTTTAGAAAGGAATCAAAATGGTGTCTTGACAGAAAGAAAATATTGTGGTATTTCATAGCATGTATCATTCACACTTGTGAAATGTTAAAAAAGTATATAGATAATTTGCCTCTATTTTAAATTTGTCATGTTTTAAAAAATGTATTTACCTATGAGGGAATGAAATATGTTAAGTTTATTATGTAATGCAGGCAAGAATTCTGAAATGTACTCTCAAACTGAGCTAGCCACCCACAGACTCAAATACGTACTATCTGTGAGTTGAAAGGTTGTTGACAGATGGGCCCAACAGCAGCAGCAGAAGCTAGGCATATAAAATTTTCTAGGAAGGCTTCCTGTATGGATTTAAAGTACAGCAGAGATTAAAAAACCAAAAAGGATATCAGAAAAGTTTAATGTCAGGTATCCGTTTCCTTTACTTATTCTGAATGGGAATCATAATATTACCTCTCTATCTGTGTCAGTAACTGTGAGAAAAAAATAATATGTATCATTTCATTCAATCAATTTTATCTTTCAAAAAGACAGTAGAAAACTTTACTACCTATTTCACTCGGTAGTACTTTTTTATCTTATAGACTTGTGATTTTTAAAAAATTCATTTACAACCCATACACTCTCTTTGAAATATGCTCACATAGTTTTCTATTCCAATATTGACTGGCCCTCCATTTCAGCAATTTGGATAGCCTAGCACTGAATAAATTCAATATGAATTTAAGAAGAGAGTGAAAGAGAGAATAATGCAGATGTATGAAAGTGTAAATTGACCTTGAATTTGAAACCATCAACATAGAATGACTGTTTGCACTTCACTGCTGAAAATCTGCAGCGTTTTGCTCGACTTCTTTATGTCACATCCTAGGGAGCAAATTTGGAGTATTGATTATGATACATTATAAGCTGTTCACCTAGAGATTAGACTGCAATTTTGATGGCAGCAGTTCACAGACAGCAAAGAAAATCGAATGACACTTTTGTACAAGCAGCAGAAACTGTGAGCACAAAGTGAACTATAACTGCCAAGAGTCAAATAAGGATTTATGGGAGAGTGGAATTATTTCTGAAGTAACACAAATAAATGGATAAACAGCTAGGTACATGAAAAAGACATAGGTAGTATATAACGAATGACTAGCTAGACAAAAAAAAAAAAAAAATTGACAAAATGAAAAAAATAGAAGAGAAAAGAGAGAAGGAAAGCTACATGACTGGAGAGAGGGAAGCAGAGAGGGAGGAGGGATGGGAGATGGTTTTAAGAAAAGGGGAGTTGTATTGGTAGGATTTCTGCCATCTGTGTCTCCCAGTATGTATTTTTAAAATCCCCTCAATAAACTAAGTGTTTATAATAAAGAATAATAGTGTGGAGTATTTTCTCAAGTCCCAGAGCTATAAAGCTGGATAATCAAACTTCTTTCTGTACCTCAGGGAAAATGGATCCAGAATAGATATGTTGAATTATAAGCTATAGAAATTAAAAAGAAGCAAATTATACAAACAGCCACTATTTGCATAGATTAGACATTTGTATCAGAAAACAAATTCAGAAACCCTGGACAGAAGAAATCAAAGCAAAAATAATTGATCCAACATTCGTTTTTTTTCTTCTGGTCCAATCTGGGATAACAAAGAAATTATTTACCATCATTTTCACCCTTTCCTCAATATAACATGATTACCCTTTCACAGAATGTGCCCTTTGCCAAGAAAGATGACATAATCCAAATGGTGTGCAGATGAGAGAAACTGAGAGATAAGCACGTTTATGTTGCAAAGAGAAAACAATTCTAAAGTTCAACAGCTGGAATTCAGGGCAGTTCTGCCTATAGGGAAAGTTTATAGTGTTTAATTTTTAATTTTTAAATGATTCCCTGAAGGATCATATGACTATCAGATAAATTTAAATACTCGTTTAGTATTAAGAATCATTTTCTATACTCCTATAGCTACATCTATTACACAAGCATCCAAAAGGAGGGATCTAAACTCAGTCATCTTCGCTAGTTAAATTTTACATCTTAATTTGTGTGATAATTTCTGCAAAAGATATAAAGTCATTCAAACGACTATGGTACTTGCAGTTCAGCTGCACCATAAACCATACACCCACACGTCTACAGATCTTTATTTCTATGTGTTTGTGTGATAAACTAGAGCTTTCTCCACGTATAGTCAAAACAAAATTTAAAAACTCAAATGCATATCCAATGCATTCCTGAAAATTAACCTTCAGTAATTGCCATAAGAGAAATAAAATGAATCAATAAAATGCACAGGAAAGTTCTAGATTCATAATATAAGGGATAACATAAATATATATAAACATATATAAACATATTTTTACAGATAATGTACATGTATATGTATAAATCTCTTTAACATCTCCAATAAACAACATTTTGATCTTTCCCTTTGCCCTACTACTGTGGGTCTGAAATCTGTGCTTGGATCAACAACTTGACTACCTCTGATTTTAGAATTTTTATATTATTCACACTGATTTAGACATAATGATGTCTGAAATCTGCATATTCATATTGGCTGACATATCTGAAAGCTCCCTCTCTTTTTTTTTAACCTAGACTAAGCAGTTTAATAACTTAATCTTAGAGAGATTAGTCAAGGAATCGTTTTGTGCCAAAATATACCTTCAAAGGCACTGTCACGGTGGAAGTTACACTATGTGAGGAAAAAAATATTTAGGTAAAACATCAAATTATCTGCCCTTAAATTATTGGACTTTAGCAATCTTCCATAAAGATTACCTTAACGTTTACAATGTGATTTTAATGTGATGTTACTATACATCTTTAGGAGTGAAAAGCCATTTCAACGATGGGTAAAAGGTGCTAACAATTACTTTGTGTAAGATTAAAACTTGAAGCCAAAACACTATTTAAGCCAGCAAGGATTAACAAAGATTAAGGGGGCCTCTGTTGAACATAGTTATTTTGAGAAAAGTCAGAGGAAAAATCCTTGCATGTTATGACTCAGTGGTGTTCACTGCAGAGGAAACACGTCGAGGAACCAGTCCATAAAATTTCTTACTTCAGAGTAAATCTATCTCTGTATTCTAATCTGTCTCACTTTCAAGCAGGAATTTATCACAAATCAGCAGTTAAGCTTATTTTCCCATCTTCAAAGCACTATACCGTGCCACTCAAAGAGAGATACTTGGTAGCTAATTTGTTACCACTTAGGGAAATATTAGAAAACATAAAAGGATTTCCTCCTCTTAGTTTCAAACTTGCCTGCTGCCTCAGAAGACCACATATTTGTACATCTGAAAACATGCATATAGTTTCTAGAATAAGTTTCAGATACACATCTGATTTAATTTTTTATAAAGAATAAATAAATGTCTATGTCTTAGAAATCTGAAAAACCAAATCTGTAAGTCAGGGCATCAACGAGGAAGTTCTAAAGTGCTGTGGCCATGAGGGAAGGATATCTGAGACAGAGTTTTCTCTGAGTTATGACTGTCAACAAAATGGTTTTATTTCTGCTTTGTAAATAGCTTTAAATAGGAATAGTGCTCTTCTGTTAGTGCAGTGGTTGCTACTGTTTCTAACAGCATCTTAAAATTAGAGTTGTTTCCAAGTAGACAACTCTATAAATGGAAGTCCACTTTTTATTTGTTCTCATTTTTCTTTTTTATTTCTAATTTACCTTCTTTCACCAACGTAAGCTTTCATAACACCTAATTAGGTGTCTGGAAAAGCAGAGAGCAGACACGAATCTCTATTTATGGCTGACACAAGTGTTCTGCAGATTAACTCCACAGAATCTAAACTAGGCGTCCATCACAGACTATCTACCAGCAAACAATGACAAGCCAAGACCTTAGACTGGCAGTTCACGAGTACCAGTTTTCTACTGAAAAGTTTTAATAGTATAACAACAGCTTGCTTTTACCATCTTTTTCTTTCTTCAGCACACTCACACAATTTCACACAGGCACACACACTTCTGTATGAGCACAACACATTACAATTTATCCAAACATATTCTAACATACGAGAGAAACAATATCAGTACTAAAATAGAAATCTTGTCAGAATACAGTCCAACAAACCAGTAATAAAATTTTTCTTTCAGTAAATTAACATAATTTGCAACATCCTGACACTTTTCTAACATAAACAGTTCTCTTTTTTTTTTTTGGCAATATTGATTATTATTCATTTACTTCCCTTTACCATCCTATAACCCCTTACACTTATGATGATTGGGTGAGTCATTCCATATAAATGGCACCGTAACAATGTATATTCATTCAAATCATTTCCATTTATAATTTCTACGTCCCAGTTACTAGGATATTAGTTAAAAATAAACTTTCTGATTTCACTCTATGAGAGGGGTAAAAATTTCACTTTCAATATTATTTCTAGAGACAGTGCTGGAAAGTTATCTCAAAACTTTTATTCCTTGTGTCAGAATAAAGAAAGGAATATTCTAATATTACAGTTTTATCACATGCTTTTTTTTTCTGCTAGTGTTCACATAACTACCAGGCTTAATTTTAGCAAAATTTTTAATAAGATTAGTATATCTCTTAAGCAGGGAAGAATAAGGAAAAATGTGGCATCGGAGAACCAATCACTTAATATTTTAGCTAAATGATCTTTCGTCTACTGCATTGTATTTCTCATGTTTCTTACTTGTGCATGGGGATCTGTGTCGTTTTACTAATCAAGTAACTGATACACCAATACACAGATGTGGAATATGTTTTCACTTCTTTTATTTTTTAATGTAAGGAGGATCATGTATCTTGTTACCATATGCTCATTTGCTCATTTCATGAGGATGCCTGTTCAAATGTTGGCAGTGATATAATGATGAAACACTAGGTATAGAACTCCAGGAACTTAAATTATTTCCTAATAATTGGCTATAAGGAATCAGAATTTAGAAACGTAATTCACATAATAAAAATACTAAGAGAGAATTGTGTGTATTTTTAAGTGGATGCACCGCCAATCTGGCTTCCAGATTTTACCTCCATTGTGAAAAGCCATTCTATCTGCTTTTGATAGGCAGAGAGCATATTTTGAAGTGAAGTTATTATAATACTATCAAATAGTCAAAGCATGGCAGCTTTGAAGTACTAGTCTTCTAGCAAGCACCTGCAGCACACGATGCTCCTGAACATATTGCCGTGGCTGCATTCAGACACCAGAAACCACTGGCCTATATCATTTTCAACTGACTTCAATTGCAGCTGCATATCTGGAGCACTTGGAGCATCTGCACTTACTATTCAGGGCACCTGCACACCTTCAGTTTTGGTTTTAAGTGGTTGTGACCCTTTGGACATAATAGCATGTCTACCAGAGTGAATTTTCTGGCATATATATTAACAACACATAGATAACGCTCTGAAATGAAGAAAACAAATTAAATGGAAACTTATGTTAAAGAATGAAAGCCAAAGGATATGAGGAAATTTGATATGGAAGCACCAGGAATATAAACAAATGAAAATCTAAACCATGCTTTGGGAATCTATGGCACAAATATAATTGTGTCCCATGGCACACTGCTCTGAGATTAACATTCAAAATTTAGCCACCCACCTCCCCCAATTCCATACTGTAGGCACAGCCATCACGTGGGGCAGCAGCTCATGCTTGGAAGTGAAGGCACAGATAAATGGGACCATCTCTTTCTTAAGAGGTACTCAGGAGAACTGGCTCTGAAGCTTGATGCTATACTAGTGGAGCAAGTTTTTATATTTTTTTTTTCCAAGTAAATGACTCTGACAGAACCTCTCAAGGAAAAACAATCCAACTCAAATGCCCCACCAGAGTAAAGACAGCTCAAATTCAGCGGGTGCATTAGACGTGTAGATGGTTGTAGTTTAGCAGTTAGTTTAAAGAAGTTATACTCAATCATTCGTAAGGTAAGAATGAATGAAACACCAACTTTGCGCCTAGGCATTGGAAGGTTTCAAGCAAAGGAATGTTGAATAAGAATGTTGTAGAACAGGTGTTACGTCAAGTAAATGTTTGTGGTAAATATACCTATGTCTATCCACCTCTAAAATTCTCCAGTCTATAAGACTATATCTCTTCATCAAGGAGTTCACACCTTGACTGGAAACTAGAAACTAGATTTGAAACCATCATGGGGAAATAATTCATGATCAATTACATTTTAAACTATGTCATACCAATGTCAAGCAACAGAAATATAGAGAAAAGCACAGACGGTAATAAAATGAAAGGCTTTGTACAAAAGTGGCGCTTAATCTGCAATTCAAAGGATGATCAGGGTTTCAACAAATAGTGGAGAGCAGGGAGAAGGTGATCCAGGTGAGGAGATTAGAAAGTGAAACAATCACCACATAGGAGTGGGCATTTCACAGGAGAGTAAGAAACCAGCTTTATAAGTCAAAGGATGTACATTGCAATGCCAAAAAATAAAATAATAACGTAGGGAAAATTGGCTAGGATTTAAAAGAAAATAGAAAAGCTCCAAGTAAAAGACCAAATTTAATCTAGCAGGCAATGGAGCACTAATATAGATCTGAGCAGTTTATTGTATATCTCAGAAGATTCTTGAAATATTTAGATGCTTGATTACAAAAAGTATTGGACAACATTTATGAACATAGGAGCACAGGGCAAGTAGCATTCAAATCAGCATCACTTCTGGAAACAGATATCTAGAGTTTTGGCCCGGACCAGGATATCTCCAACAGAGCACAATAGGCCTGGGCACGATTCACTGGCAAAGTCATTCCGACCCTAATGCACCTCCATTCTGCTTGCGTCTCATCCCACTTCTCCTAAACTAAAGACATGTATGTTCATTCAACTGGTATTTTATATTAACAGTATAAATCTTGTCTTTTCATAATTCTGCACTAGAAAACTACATCACCTTCCTACATCTACTTTCTCTCTCTTCCCTCTTTCTCTAATTTGTTATTATTATTAACCAGCCATAAGATTGCATATGATCACATATCTGAAAGATTAAAGGATTCTTTTAGAAAGTCAGAAAAGGGAAAGTCTGGAAGAAAGAAGATCCTTATAGGTATCTAGGAGAGAGTTAATAAATACTCCTACAAGGCAAGGAGAATGGCCACAAATAAGGTAAATGTTGACTCTCAGAAACCTTTCAAAATTGATTCTGGATATTCAAGAATAAATAATTACAGAGAATTCCTGAAAATGTTCTCCAAAATAAGCATTTCTATTTTGGACGAAGATAATGCCACCATTTCCCCACTGAATTATGTATCCTAGCATTGCTGCCTAACTCATTATTTTTTAATCTTTTTGCCTCATTGAGATCCTTATACCTTTTGAGATCAAGACACTGATACCATGGTATATTCTTTCATGCTTTATTCCTTGAGTACACAGAACATAATATTCACACTTCTGAATTTGAACAGAATGCTGTCATTGATGTAAACAAAGATTAAATTAAAAAGGTATCAAATGTTGGTAATCTATAATAGGAGTGACTACTCCTTACAAATTACTCAATCCAAAGCCATTCATTTATGAGGCTGTAACATCACTTTTCAGAATGATCCCAGGACCTAAACGAAGTTATACATAATAGCTCTCTTTTGCTATGAGATATACAGTATTTAGTGTAAATTCAGATCTGTCTGTTAAATACTATGCTTATAAAAAAAATCCAAGGTTCTCTATTATTGAGGGTACCATTTTAAATAAGATAAATAAATCCTGCCTGACATATATCCACCGAAACATGGAGGTCGGAATATTTTCCCCTTAGTGAATTTTTTAAGCCAGTGACTCTCCTATTGAAATTGTAGCTTATATTTAAATAATCACCTCTTTATAATTTTAAATTATGGAAAACAGTTAGTATCCTGAAAACCTACACCTCAGCATCTATAAGTTTCTTTCTTCTCTCCTAGGTTTCTCCTTTTGTCCTTTTTTGACTCTATGGCATTGTCATGTCAAATGTGCCAGTTCCTTGCTTTTAAGTTAGCTGCCACCGTATCTTATACTTTATCTGAAGCTATCATCAACATATGAATTAATTAATAAGTCCTTGTAATTTTAGAGTCTTGAAAGGGTTAATGCAGCTTCCAAAAGAACCTGATTTATATGCAGTGAGAAACCTATGCTCTGGCATGCAATAGTTAGTAAAAGCTGTTTGGTTTACAAGGACAAATTTAAAATTCTAGCAACTTAATACTGTGAATTTCAGACCCAAGACTATTTAAATACGCTACTCTTCTTCATCTTTAGAGAGGATGTTTTCCTCAAGCTGTTATTGCCTTTGTAAGCTAACCCCATCTCTGATGGTAACATCATTTTTGATGGAATGGATGAATGCATCGAAAATTCAAGTCATCCTCCTAGCAAAGTGGTAATCCTCTACGGAAGGTCAATGAAAACATGCCTATTAAGCCAAACTCTTTGTAAGAAGCAAGCAAGATAGTCTTATTAGTGTTTTTCTCTCACGCCTGCTATCTGATTTCTGCTGGGATATACATCTATTTACTGCTTTAAATCCGTTGTTCATCTTGTCTCTCGCACTTGTTTGTTTTCAATTGCTAGAGACAAACAAACAGGATCGGGTATCATTTTTAGCGTTCTCAGAAAACAGAGTTAATTCGTAAGCGGCTAATCTTCTGCTTCTTATTTAGTAATCAACGCCTGCCAATAGGATTTGGGAGTCCCAGAAGATAGATTTTTACGAAAGATTTTAATATTTCTATGTTTTTAATGACATTCTAGTCTCCAAAAGCTATTCATTAAATTCATAGAACTCTACTCTAGAGACAGAAAGTTTCAATTAAGTTACCTGAAATTAGACGGACCTGGTTCCAAAAGAACAGATGGGTGCCTTGCTACGATCAGTATTTTAAGAATATTTTTAAAGAAAAAAGTAATACGAAAGATGTTTTCTTTTAAGATTTAAAGCAGTGGGAAATATATATGAAACCATACATCTCCATAAATAATTTCTACAAAAATTACTTATATTACAATAATTAAAAAATTAACTGAAGCTAAAGGTCTTCGATGTGCATGCATGTATGCATATGCATTATAATAACTATGTATTTTCACCAAAAAATGCTTCCTGTGAAATGAAGTCTTTCTGAAAGAACTGTTAAAATGATAGTATCCCAAAGGTAACTTTAGAATAAAATACAGGTCATTTGAGCCTAAACATTTTGGCCTTGATCTTACTAAAACAACAACTCCTACAACCCAGCTGCTAATACCACCACTATTATTGCTACTATTATTCTCTGATTATAGATAATTTAAAAATATATAAAGAGTAGGAAAGGAAAGATAATTGACATTTTAAATAAAGCCTGTTCTTGGAATTACTTCCCTAAAACCATTCTGTTCTTATTACCTTTAGTGAGCTGTAAGTTTATTGGAAGCTGATGTTTTTTATTCTGTATGATTGGTCATCCCAAGAATGAAAATTTAAGCAAAATCAATACACTCAATATCCATATTCTAGAGTAAATATACAGAAGTGTTTCTTATAATGGAATTTACTGGCAATGACAAGCCATTTTTCTAGTAACAGCTTTAATATTTTGTAATCATTAAAACACACTGAAGCAATGAAGATATTGGGAAAAGAGGTTGGTAAACTCACATATAGAAAGATAGGAGATGTGGCCCTCTGGATCACCCTGCTCTGTAATCAAATCGAAGGTCAAAAAGCTACTGGAGAAGGCTATCCTTGAATCAAAGCAAAGGTAAAAATGTGTTTCTAAAGGCTATGAAAGTCTATCCATACTTAATGCAGTATATACATCAAAAGGTGTCTACAGTGGTGTTTTAAATACTTTCTTATCTAGGAGAGTACTTTCTGTGATTTAATTGATAATTAACCATACCTGGAGCAAAGAACAGATGATAAAAGTGAAATGCACTCCCCATGAGTAAAAATAACAGAAAAATAAATATAAATATATGAGAACTTGTTTTGTTTTCAGACTTGTAATCTAAATCTAATCTAAAAGGAAATTCATTTTGACATCACAGGGAGAATTCACTGAGAAAGTCTTTTTTTAATTCAGGCATGCTATATTTGAGTTTTTCCCTTTAAAACTATGTCTGCTCAATTTTAGAAAGAGGTGATCCTTTGTGCTGCCCACGCTATTTTTAAGTAGCTGCTTAATGACCCCCATGGTCATTACTGAAAAAGGTTATAATCTGAACTACTCAGTTTGGGGTTCAAAGCCCTCCATAATCTGTTCCAAATAAATTCTTTAGGCAATTCTATCATTAAAGAAAAATAAACTTAAATTCTAACGAGTCAAATTTTTACACTTCCTTTTACAGCAAATCTCTTTGTAATCTTTCAGAAAATGGTAGCATAACTGAACACTAAAATTTCTTTAGAATGTTGTAATTACTCAAGTCAATTGAAGAATGTGAAACCGGCATTTGAGTCTACTCAAAAGAGAGAACTACTTGAATTTGAGAAAGTGTCACTTTAACCTTAAATTTTTAGGCAACTTATTTTAATTTTTTAGGTGGAGGTGAGTTTTTTACTTGATCTAAAGTTATCCAGTATTAAAATACAAGTTCCACTCAGAAATGGAATGGAATTTAACTATTTGATTTGGCAAATTTCAAATAAAATACTTATTTTAATGTTTATTCATTGAACTGATAAAAATACATGATCACAAAAGAAAATTATCTAGCTAATTATTATTGTAAATATGGTCATTGTGCTAAATATTATTACATAATGGAAAAATTATTGTAAGAAGTACTTGGGAAATAGAAATGTCTTATCTATTGGGTACGGTTGTTTTATTATTAAAACCATGTATATCTGCACATAATTTTGCATAAAATGCAAAATATAAATGATGCGTTGTGAGATTAGGCATTTATTTAAAAAGTACACAGTCTAACATATATAACTCATTGATTTACTTATTACCCATAAACATAAGGGTTGTATCTGTATGAACTATATATTTGGGAAATAATAGTGATTTAAACAAAAAGAAAAAGATACAGTTATTCTGATTATTTTATAACATACATAAAATTATTATATTACACATAAAAATTCTAGTATAACAATAAAGAAATATATATGTACAAAAATAGAAAAATATTATATTCAGTAGGCTCCAATAATTGAGTTCTAAACTCAAGAGTTTTATTATAGCCTGTATGTTACTGGAAAATATTCACAAGCTTCACTATCTTGATACTTTACGTGAAGAAAATATTAAGTTTGAAATGATAACTTCAAATATGTCAGATAACTATCAACAAAAAAATACAACTAAAAAACAAGCATGCATACCCTTACGTATGCACCCTTTGTACACGTGAGAAAAAAATCACATTCCTATACCAGATGGAAATGAGCAGAAGGAGCCTTGCCTAAGGGTAAAAATCTTCTAGAACCATTTAGTAGATATAAAAATAAAGGCCTAATCCACCTAATAACAGCTTCTGGTTTTCCTGGTGCTCAGTCACCGCTCCCAGATTGCTCTGTGTTTCAAGTTGGTAGACGGCCATGGCAAAGCACAGGTGTGTACATGTACACATATGCATAGGCACCAGGGAGCAGGTACATGTACAAGAGCAGAAAATGGATGTCAGATCAAGAGAAAGAGATTTTTAAGAAATAATAAAATAATGTATAGAAATTTACATTCTAAAAGCTAAAATGCTTTATTGGTATAAATGTTATCTTTGAGTTTAATCTTTACAGAATTGAAAAATAAAACTCTTTCTGAATTGATTATAATTTAGTGAATGTGAAACCACAACTATTTAAGGGTAACAAGGAATATTTTAGATAGGTGTGTGTGTGTGTGTATGTGCACGCAGGCATGTTGTCTAACTTCCTACCTCAACCGCTAAAATCATGCTATCTGTTTAAGACCTTTGCTTGCATTTTCTCTCCAATTTCCACTCATTTACATATAGAAAATAATGCAACCTCTTCTCTTTTTCTGGCATGACTAATGCAACACAAATAAATATAACAGTGATTGTTAGATTGCTGTAACATACGTGTATAGTTTTCAAGCATAGCAACAATCTGATATAATAATTTTCTCCACTGGTTTATTTCCCTTATGTAGAGATTAAACTACTCAGAAACCAGAGATTAAACTACTCAGAAACCAATCAAATCTCTCAAAAGCATTCAAATGCCTCAAAGACGTGGACTATATGCAATCCAGACATAGAAAACTATAAGGTGGTGAGCTGAAATTTTGCCTAGGACAGACACTCCTTCCTGCTTTTCACTTAATCTGTCCAGCTATTTCCAACGTTAAGGTTTTTTCCGAGATTATCTGAGTCACATATTTAGAGCATACTTAGAGATTAAAATAGTTGGTAACATTTATTGAGTTCAGGGGATTTTAATAGTGAGCTCCATTAGCTGTTGTAAAATTTATATGGTTTTGCTCTGCCTTTAGGAATCTATATTAGGGTGATATGTAAAGATTGTACAAAGTAACATGTAAAGAAGCCTTTAATATATTTCCACAAAATAACACTTATCTAATATGGAATGTAATTGTCTGTTCGAAAAGAAAGAAGAATTTGGAGATCCAGTTTCTCAGGTGAAACACAGTTCTTCCTCAGGCTGTAAAGTGAAGCAGCTTGATCTACACCCACGACTAACATTCAAGGAAAATAATCAATCCCCCTCTCTATACCAGACCACTTTTTATTCTATCAGTTTCTTCCTTCCCATTTTCTACATTATCTCCAATGTGGAATTAGTATAAGTGGTAGGTTTTTATATCAAATAATTAAGAATTGGACCACTTAAATTTACTTAAGAATAATAAATATGAAAAACCCCGATATAAATGAATATTTAGATTCTCTTTTCAGCCCTTAATTTTACACAGCTTTTCCTGAAATACTAATAGTACCAATGCAGATATAATAGGATAAATTACTTACTTACTATGCTATTTTCCTTTAAAGAAGGAAAGTCTACAAGTTCTGCACATATATATGCGTGTATATATATATATAAATATAACATTTATGTGTGTATAGTCTTATGAGTGCCATCATCTAACAAGTAAAATTCAGATCACAGAGAAGAAAGCTAGCAGATGAAGAAATTGCTCACCTGGAGGAAGCTGATCAACAGACTGAAGTCTACTTGTGATGGTGTGTAGGGTGAGGATAGCAAAGGAAAGCAAAGTCGGGAATGCTTGAAAAATAAAATATTTTTAGTTAACAAATAGAAAAACCAAGTGGGTAAAAAGGGCCAATTGAATCACGAATCTTTTTTTATTGATTTCAATTTTAATATTAAAATTATTTAGATTGGCCAGTCCCTAAAAGATATGGTCATTGGTATTTCCCCAGATACATAAGACTTAGTTTTATTGGAAGAAAATTATTTTTTGGTGTATTCAGTTTAGATGAGATAGAAACAGTGCAAAGTAACTATACGAATGCCCAGGTCAATGGGAAAAATACTCTCGTGATGACAATGGATTCATTTATGCTAAATAAAAGAAATACTTTTCTGCCAAGGTGGCTAGGTAGAAGATGTAAACAAGCAAGCCACCAAGATTAAAGTTGCAAACTGTCTATTTTTTAATATCCGTAAAGAGCAGGGTTTTAATAAAAATTTTTACTGCATCTTAATGTTAGTTATACAATGTATACTATCTAGAACTTAAAACAACAGAATATTTGTAATTTAGTTTGTTACTCAGTCACCTAGAAACCTTCAATTTTTAAAAGCTTATTGACTTTAGTAATGACAATATATATATATATATTTCTGTAACAATTTATACTCTTTTTTACCTGGCAGGAAATATTTATGTAATATGAAATTAAGAAAATGCTGTCTTTTTTTGTTTTTGTTTTCCTTTTTTGAACCTCTAACAGGTATACTATGGATGTGCATAATTGATCAATTTCTTAGACTAAAAAAAAGAAAGAACACTTTGTTTGCGTTAATGTTATTGAAATGTGCAGTGAATATAAGAA
Source organism: Ceratotherium simum simum (assembly GCF_057802395.1). Classification (NCBI taxonomy): domain Eukaryota; kingdom Metazoa; phylum Chordata; class Mammalia; order Perissodactyla; family Rhinocerotidae; genus Ceratotherium; species Ceratotherium simum. The sequence goes on from NC_141909.1 coordinate 48,570,660, forward strand.
ATCAATTGCTGTCTAAAGGTTCTGCCAAAAATATGCTTGTCGGTGAGCAAAAGTAGCTTTATTTTTTAAATAGTCTCATTTTCTTATTTTCAATTTTTATTCAACATCTGTTGTTTGCCCCTCCCCTGGAATGTAATTATGCAGGATTCCAATGTAAAACAGGTTGAGTAGTTAATAACAGGCAGCTCAAACATTTTTTCACACTGTTGCCCTGCAGATGTTTCTTTCATTTTTTTTTCTTTTTTCCCCTAGCTTCGTGTTTAATTTGTGTATCTTTCTCTCCTATTCTTATAGTATATTCCCACAACAGATGGAAACACCTGAAAATAAGTCTGCCTCATGCACATGTTTAAATGATGCCTATTGTGATATTTAACAAAGGGAATACAGAATATTTGTTTACGGGAAAGAAAATAATTAATCTGTAAGTCACCTTGTTACTATGTTCAATTTAAAATTCTGAAGAGGCAATCTAGTTCTTGTCAAAGATGTACGAGGAAAAGTTTATAGTCTACAACGTTCATTTGCTCTTATTTTGTTACCAGACTCGTTTGTCTTTTTTGCATTTGATACAATTTTCTTAAATTTTCATTCCCACCAGAAATTGCACTTTTTTTAATTCACTCACCATTTTACTATTTAAAAGACATTTACATTCACTTGACAATAATCCAAACTCTGTAAGCAATATGTAACATATTTTAGATTTATTGAAAATATGTCATATATTTTTTAAATCATATAACCAGAGTCACATAAGGGATAGAACTCCTTTATTCAGAAAAATATATCTCATCCAAAGAAGAAACAACAGGTATAGGCTGTGCACTGGGTTAGATACTGTCCCCTCAATATTCATGTCCACCTGGAACATCAAAATACGACCTTATTTGGAAATACGGTCCTTGCAAATGTAATTACTTAAGATGAGGTCATACAGGATTAGAGTGGGCCCTAATCCAAAGTCTGGTGTCCTTATAAGAAGAGAAAATTGAGACACAGAGAGTCACACAGAAAGAATGCCATGTGAAGATGGAATGAGAGATTGGAGTGTCGTCTCTAGGATTGCTGGCAACCACCAGAATCTAGATAGAGGCAAGGAAGAATCCTCCTCTAGAGCCATCAGAGTGCACGGCCCTGCCGATACCCTTATTTTGGACTTTTAACATCCAGAACTGTGAGAGAATAAATTTCTGTTATTTCAAGCCATCCAGTTTATGGTATTTTGTTATGACAGTCTTAGGAAGCCAATACTGATTTTGGAACCAGGAAGTAACATGCTACTGTAACAAATACTTAAAAATGTGGAAGTGACTTTGGAATTGGGTAATGAGTAGAAACTGGAAGAATTTTGAGATGCATGGTTTATAAAAGCCTGGATTGCCTTGAGGAGACTACTGGAAGAAATAAGAACATTAAAGGTAATTCTGATGAGGGCTCAGACAGAAGTGAAGAGAGCTGTAGAGAAAGCTTCTATCATCTTAGAGGATACATATATGGTTATATCATTATGAACAGAACGTAGACAGAAATAAATGGTGAAGGTGTTTCTCATGAGGTCCCATACAGAAATGCTATGGGACACTGGAAGGCAATCGCTATTAGAAACTGGCAGAAAACTCGGCCAAAGTGTTGAGTGGAAAAAGTAGAACTCGTAAGTGATAAACTCGGATATACAGCAGAAGAGATTTCTAAGCAAAGTGTGGTGGGTGTGGCCCGATGTCTCTTTGCTGGTTATAACAAAATGTGAGAGGAAAGAGATTAATTGAGGAATGAACTTTTAAGCAAAAAAGAACCAGCTTGATTTGGAAAAGTTTCTGCCTATCTAGATGGTATGCTCTGGAAACAAGGACAGGGTTGTGACTGGACAGTCATTTGCTATAAAGATTAGCCATGTGATGTATGGATCCAACCAACCATCTCAAGCCGAGTCAGGATTGGAGACGGGGTTATCAAGGAAGGATCTGTGGAGGACAGTTTTGTCTAATGGTATGGATGGCCTCAACATCCACAGAAAACAAATTTTTGAGAATTTTATACTAGCAGGAACACGGTTAACTTGGACTGAAAGTGGCAGAGATAGGACAAATGAAGGGAAAATGATTCCAAGGGTACAGCCACAGATACAGGGACCACAAAGAGTAGGCTACTTCCCCGGAGGGTCAAGAGGACTTAAAGGCAGATTATTAAGACACAGAGGATTACTTTCAGGCCTTGAAACCCACTGGAATTTGCCCTGCTGCACTGCCAACTTCCTTTAGACTAGTAACCTCTTTATTCCTTCCATTTTCTCCCTTTCAGAATGGAATGTCTATCCTATGCCAGTTCCACCATTGTATTTTGGAAGCAGGTGACTTGTTTCCTAGTTTGACAGGTCTGTGAAAGGAAAGGAATGTTGCCCCTGGATGGACCATACCCAGAGTTTCACCCACACCTGATGTCGATGCAGAGACTGTAGACTTTCTGAGTTGGTATTTAGAGGAGATTTGGAACTTAGAGTTCAAGCTGGAAAGGGTTAAGATATTTGGATGATTTTGGAAGTGGGTGAATGGATTTTATAAATGTTACAAATGTGAATTTGGGGGGGCCAGAGGGTAGACTGGGTTGAATAGTGTCTCCCCAAAATTTATGTTCACCCAGAAAATCAGAACGTGACAATGGAAATAGGGTCTTTTCAGATTTAATTATGTAAGATGAAGGCAGTTAATATTAGGATGGGTCCTAATCTAATGACTGGTGTCCTTATAAGAAGAGAAACAAGAGACACAGAGACAGTCATACAAGGAGAACGCCACAGGACCATGGAGCAGAGATGGGAGTGATGGGTCTAGGATTGCTGGCAGCCACCAGAAGCTGGGATTAGGCAAGGAAGGATCCTCTCCTAGAGCTGTAAGAGAGCATGGCCCTGTGGATACCTTGATTTTGGACTTCTAGTCACTGGAACTGAGACAATAAATTTCTGCTTTTTCTTAAGCCACCCAGTTAGTTGTATTTTGTTATAGTAGCCCTAGGAAACTAATACAGACTGTCAAAAAAAAAAAAACTTAAAAATATAAATACCCAGAATACAAAAAAATTGCTGTCGGGAATGACAATGGGACCAATTAAAAAGTAGAGTCTAGAAAAGTAAAACAAGATTGATTGATATAACTAAATTAAAATGTTGTCTTCTATATTATGGTTCATAAATAAACTAAATTTGGCATAAGATATAAGTACATATGCCAGTAACATTGATGTTGCCGAGTATAAGACTGAACTGAAATCACCGAGGAAAAAGGTGTGTGTGTGTGTGTGTGTGTGTAAGATTGTTCCAAATCTTACCAAATACTTTGAAATAGAATATTTTCTTAAAATGCCTGTAAATGAATAGTTCTTTGTGCTTAATTTCTAAGATTGCTAAGACTTCTCTTTTCAGTTTGTATGACTTGATTTTTATGTGTACCAATCACATTTTTGGTACTGTCTGCATGGCAACTCTGCTTAAAATTTCCATGTATATCAGCGGGCTATTAAATAAAATGTGTGACTGTATTGAATGTACACATATGTGCATGAGTATTTGGATTAACAATAAAAAAGAGAGAGTTTCTTGTAAGGAGAAAATATATCTCCATATTTGTAAATATGGCTTCAAACACATGCATGTTTTTAGTTAGAAACTTACTATGGATAGCATGGACAGATTGATTCAAATTCACAGATACTCAGCATTATCTCAAAGCATATATTAATAAATTTTTCTACTTCTTTGGAAAATGAATATATAAACGTTAAAATATTCAATTTTTATATATTTATTGGGAGGTATTTGACTACATTTTTTATTTAAATGGAAAAAATAAGGCAGAAATATATTTCCCTTAAGAAATATGATGTTAAATTTCACCAAAATATACTGTACATTAGCAATAGTTATATGCGTTATTCACAAAGGCATTTCTTATTAAGTTAATTTAGTACACACATTGTGTTTCTTTTGGGCTTTGCGTCCCAATTTATTTATATTAAATCATCTTTTTTGTGTAAGACACTTGTTTTAGTCCATTTATGCTGCTATAACAAACTACCATAGACTGGGTGCTTATAAACATCAGAAATTTATTGCTCACAGTTCTGGAGGCTGACAAAATGTTCAAGATCAAGGCACCTGCAGATTCAGTGTCTGGAGAGAACCTGCTTCCTTATTCCTGGAAGGCTATTTTTACCCTGCGTTCTCACATGGTGGAAGGGGGCCTCTTTTATTAGAGCACTAATCCCATTCGTGAGGGCTCCATCCTCATGACCTGATCACCTCCCACAGGCTCTACCTCCAAATACCATCACTTTGGGGATTAGGTCTCAACATATGAATTTTGGAGGGACACAAACATTCGGTCTATAGCAGTACGCTACTTCATGAAAGAAAATAAGTGTTTTGGGAGAGGAGAAGACTAAATGTCATATAGCTCTAAAAACAAATTGAGCCAAATCTCACAACCAGTCTGTTAAGAAACTACTTAGGAATGAAAAAAAAAAAACCCTGCTAGAGTATTCATGTGCCCTTTCCAAGTGCAAAGCCTAAAAATCAATCCATCCAAGTTATATAGTATCTCTCACAGTGATTGCATCTAGCAGTGTGTAAAAACTGACATCAGTATCTTACACACGAATGCAAGAATATATCTCATTGTTTTGTGATATTGTACACACGATGTTATTTCAGTTGCTGTAAATGAAAAATCAATGCATGCTTTATTGTAGCAGAGCAAATTACCCCTGTCACTTTGTTTCAAATAATGTCTTCTAAGTACCATACTCACATCTTAGGTTTCAGGGGGTCCTTAGTAGCGATTTGAATCACCAAGCCAGGCTTTACAATAGGGAATAGCTATTAAATTAATTTTTTCCTGATATTTGGCTCTCAATCATTATGCTGATCCAGAAAAATAATACAAAGCTAGATTTTAAAAACTAATTTATATTATCAGAATTATAATGAAAGAGAAAGAAATGCTCCATACACTTTGGGTTTTCCACAAAATTTCTGCTGACTACCAAACTGCTTTAGTGAGCAGATTTTGTAATCCATAATGCCTACCAAAGAGTCATGAAGGCATAATAAGCCATGTAATCATCATTATCCTTGACAATGGCTACAGAGAAGAGGGAAATCATTTAATCCATACTACTTTGATGTCAAAACAAAATAGCACACTGACAGGTACAGGCCATGTTGTCATTAAATTTCAGAGATTACAAACCTACTTAGCTGAATTCTCATTCATTTTAGTCTTGAAATCAGAGAACAGGTATCGAAGAGCATTAAAATATCCAGCTAAGATAGAAATAAATCTTATCTGAAAATTTCTCTGTGAATTTCCCTAACTTAAAAACAGTAACAATGACAGTAAAAAGAAAAAGATGAGTCAACATTCTTATTATGACAGAAAGCAAACATCACTAGTGTACATCCATGCAATCAAAAATATTGAGCTTATATATATTCCACAATTACAAATGAGTTATGTTCTGAAAGTTTATTCATTATTCTGACTTTGGGAATTGAAAATGTATTTTACTACATAAAAAAGTCACAGAGATTCTTAGTTTAGTTTACAAAAACCTACTAAACTCCTAGAGTAGCTGAACTATAGTGCTATGAATTCTAACTCTGGCTTTAATCTGAAGTCCTAGCAACAGGGAACAGTAAAACATAATAGGAAGTGGGAGAGAAACAGCTAGCTCCCTCCTTCCGAGCCACAGAAGTGATTCTACGAAGATATACGGAACAAAAAGTTTGTTTCACTCCAATCTCCTTTGCTCTCCTTTCCTTATCTTACATCCACTTAACACTCTTTCTCCCATCCCTAAATTTATTAGACTTCCTTTATTTTCCCAATTGGGAAATATCACTTTGGCTAATTTACTCCCCTCATGAGTTCACTATACCCCCAAATTACCTACAAACTTTTCTTCTCTCAAGAAAATTTTATTTCACACCAAGCAGTTTGTACCTGGTGTACGTCATACCTAAAATCAAGCTGATTAAATTATATCCAAATTCATGTGACTTAATAAACCTATAACTCTCTTAAAATTTAGAGAAAAATAAGGCACCTTTTATAAACTTTTTAATGAACTTCTTGACCAAAAAGACTATGTTTTTACAAAAATGGGAACCTTTACAAAACTAGTTAACTGTCTGGTTTGTGAAATTTTAATAGATGTAAACTGGTGATACAAAAAAATAATCAAGACAGAACACAAATGCACATGTGTACCTGCACACACACGTACATACACACTCTTGCAGAGACACAGAAAGGCCAGTGTCACATGGGAGCCTGCCAGCATCCCGAGCTGTGCCTGCTTCTAATAGCAGTTTCCTTTTCCCGCTTTTTGATGGCACAGTGAGCAGAAGGGGTTCACAATGTGGCAAAGACAATAAGGAAGGGAGAGTGTCCTACATATGTGGGTCATTATAAGTCAGCGACTGCCTGTCCTGTTATGCACAACTGCATATTATACTGCCGAGCTCTTTCAGTACTCAGAGAGCACAATGGAGGCCGTAAGAGAGTAGCCATGCCATTCTTTGACTCTAGCTACCTCCTCTGTTTGGGGAGTTGAAAATTTCAATCTCTAGAGCTGGACTGTTACAAATATAATGTGTGGCAGTTGGACAATTGGGGAAGGGCAGAGCGTCAATTTGGCAAATCCTATAGCTGCATCTAAAGTCTCATTATGTGTGTTCTGGGTCAAATCTCTTAACTTCTATATGCTTTCCCTGCCTCATCTGTAAAATGGGGGTATCCTCATAGGCTAAGTGGGGGATTAAAGGAGCAGATGCATGCAAAGCACTTAGAGCAGTTCACGAAAATGACTCAATGAATGCTACTATTACTATAAAGCTAGGGCAGGATGGACAAGTCAAGGAAAGTACAATACAATGTGGACACAAACAGCTTCAATGCGGAGCCTCTTGCAAGGGAAAGCCATTCATTTTGGGACTCTATGTTTTAGCATCACAAAGCAAAACATACAGTTATTGTTATTTTTGATACGCTCAGTATAATACCTCTCACACCAAGTTTAAGCATATAATGAGTAATACACATAATCTCTTGGGATAAATCTACAGTTGAGGTGAAAAGGTCATAAATATAGGATTTTTTTCCCTCTAGGTCATTTTTGTCATGAATGGAATCAGAATTCCAGAGCCAATGATGATCTGTCTCTGTGTTTCTCTAAAAGGAAGGTATGTTACAGATACAGAAAACCAAAATACGCAAGATACACAAAACTAAAAATAGACAAGACAGGTTTTTCTGAAGAAGAAAATTACTAGACAGAAAATAATTTAAATCATTACTTCTCTGTTAAAACAAATATTATAAAACAGAAAGCAAAGTATGGGTATTTCTAACAGTTGTTAGAAGACTCAAAACTATGCATTAACTATCCTCTGCCGCTAGGGATCCTTTCGTGGAAAAATTTGAGAAATACCAGCAAGGTAAAAGACTTTGACCTGAGCTGCACACAAGAAGCAGATTGGAAGTTAGAACACATGTCCCATGTCTACCATACAAGTTCTTTTTCCACCCTCGAGTTCTACAATTTATGTAACAAAAATCAGGGAGTCAAAAGAGAAAAAGTAATGCTGTGACAAGGTAATTTGATAAACTATAAAAAGTGATGCTAACTTTTGTCTTTCTTTGATTTTTTTGTAAACTAAATTCCATTTTTAACAATTCTTTTCCATCAGATCTTAATATTGGAAGAGAATAATAAAGGAGGTTTATTTTTAGTTTGGCCATATATTCATTATTTATATATGGCTCATTGACATTAAAAGAAATGGTGACACAAAAAAAGTTTATCTCATTTAACTTTTAATTGAACATTGTGGAAAGAACCCTATTTTCAGAATTGCTTGGCCTTAACTTTTCTTGGGGCCTAGTTCAGGTTTCCATGTGTATGACTGACAGCTCAGATACAGAATGATGTTATACTAATAAATTTATTTTATATTTTTCAAGAGATATTTGGACAATATCAACATAGCTTCAAATAAACGAAAGCAAATGTTGAAGTCTACAATCAGACCATCTCTTAAATCAAGTATATCCATCTAAGCTTCTTTTCTTGCAATTTGTTTATATGCATACACAATAGTCATGTAGTTTGAATCTCAAAGGAGAAATAATTATGTGTGAATATTTATATTTTAGGGATGAGAGGAAGTCTAGAGATCACTCCATAAAATATCTTTATTTTCCAGGTAAGAAAATTGAAGTTCAAAATAGTGGCAAAACAAGAATTATTCTCCTGATCCCAACTACAGTTGTCTTCCCACACTATATCTCCATATTTTTCTTTTTATGTTGTTTTGTTGTAGTCACCCATAACAGGGTGATCATATAATGTATTGTCCAAACAAGGGTATTTTTGAAAGTGCTAGTGGCCACTATTAATAATTATGCCTGGACAACAGGTGTAGACAGATTTTTCTGAATAAACTATGACAAATGACAATCTACCCAGAAAGTAAAGAAAGATCAAGTTTAGCATCCTTTGATTTGTTCTGAAAAGGCCATTTAGAAAATAAAACATAAAAATGTCATTTGGGATCAATAATCTTAAAATTTTTTGAAGAAAATAATATGAATTTTTACCCTTTAGAATTGGAAAACAATTGTACATTTACTGACTGAACTAAAATATGTTTCATCTGTGTTCATAGAAAAATGCAGTAGAAAATGTTTACTGCTTTTGTGAGAAACAATAGACACCACCATGAACAAAAATAGGGGAATGTTAGGGAAATCCATATAAAGTATTAAGTTAATCAAAAACCTTTAAACCAAATTAAGAGTTATAAAAAGTAGTAACAGGGGGCCAGCCCAGTGGCGCAGTGGTTAAGTGTGTGTGCTCAGCTTTGGCGACCCAGGGTTCGCAGGTTCAGATCCCAGGTGCGCAGACCGAGGCGCCACTTGTCAAGCCATGCTATGGCAGTGTCCCATATAAAGTAGAGGAAGATGGGCATGGATGTTAGCTCAGGGCCAATCTTCCTCAGCAAAAAAAACGAAGATTGGCATCGGATGTTAGTTCAGGGCTGATCTTCCTCACAAAATAAAAAAAGTAGTAACAAAAACATGCCTTATAAAAAATCTAATAGATAAAGCAGCTAGTAAAAAACGACATATAAAAATAAAAGGATAAGAAGGCATTAGATCCGAATGAAAATGCAAGTATGCAAAGAGACTATGTGAATTAATCATACAAAACAGAAGGGAGAAATATAATGTGCAAATTTGATGAAGGGATTCTGGCGGTGCTCACTTTAGCAATCAAAGAATGAAAGATCAATAATTAAAATTAGAAAGATAGCTGAGAGAATAGTCTCTTAAAAATTCAGGAAATTAATAGAAAAGAATTTTCACTTTTTTTTTTAAATTTGGGGAAGAAATATACCAGAGATATGAATTATTTCATACACACACACAAACCTTAAAAACACAAATCAATGAAACATAACTAAATATAGGCCTTCTAATATCTCTCTTGACACAACATCAATGCCTACAAGGGAATGTACACATCACAGTAATACAAGCCGAAACCATTCAGATGTACCACGGCTAGTAATTATCTAGGACACTAAAAGATCCGGGCAAAAGTTAATCTAATAAATCTGCCATTATCTCTAATACTTCAAATCGGTGCCTAGAGCTAAACAGTTGTCAAAATGGAGCTCTGTTTACATAGAACTGAATCAGAATGGGGGAAAACAAGATGTCAAGGCTTCTCTAATAATTTTTTTTTTCCTTTCAGTTGTTGATATGAAATAGTTAGCAGGTATATTTTATTCTGATTTTCCACAAGTTGCCAAAGATTACTTATTTTTTCCTCATAAATATGTGCTACATAACATGAAGGTGACTGCTCATTTGAGTTCTTGAGCTCTGAAAGCCGGCTTTGGCAGTGTTCAAGGCCATTATACAAGACAACTTCTCTGATTATTATATCTCTATGGCCTGAATGAATCAGCTTCAGAGTAAGAAACAATATGGTAGAATATTTTTTGAGGGAGTCACATTGTTCAATGATGTCTGTAAAAGAGGTAAATTCATTTCACTAAAGAGTGCTCGAAATTAGTACTTGAAATTGTGAAAAACACAATATGCTGCTCTTCTGTGTTTTCAGTGACACAAACATGAATAATTGCTTGAACTCTATAATCAGCCTCTGTTTCTCAGGAATATTAAGAGAAAGCAGTATGATCTTTAGAAACCACTGGAGATCAATATTTGAACACTGATTTTACTCCAAAACTGTGACTATGCAGCTTTCTGCTCTGTAGTCTCAATTTCTCCATCAGGACAACAAGAAAAGTTTGTTCCCATGAATGTGTCCAGTAATGGCACTTAAAATAAGCCTATGAATGGAGGATTTTGTGTTACTAAAAAAATAAACAAAAAAACCCTCTTCTCCACCTATATGTATCCCTCTATATATTTTCTGTATTTATATACAAAAATGCAGTCATTTCAATCAATTCAGAATATTTTATAAGTCTACAATGCCACAAAATACATAAAGTCAAGGTAAAAATCCACTTGATGAAATCTCTGTACACTGTTATACCAAAATATACATTTTACTGCCTTATCCAGGTTATGGATGCTCACTGTCATTGAGTTCAGCTGCCCCACAGCTATGACTTGATTATCCATAGAAGGAACTAAAGAATATCTAGGATACTAAAGTATATTTGAATATATTTGAAACAATGACAGAAACCCAAAGTAGAATTATGATCTATTCAATTTCATATAATAAAAATAATTTAAATTCATTTAATTTGAAGTACACCGGATGTGGAGTTTTGGTTCTGTTTTGGTTCTGACCTTCTTTCCAATTTTATCTGTAGCCTTAAAAAAAAAAATCACTTTTGTTTTGAGCTGTAGCATGAGGATGCTAAACATGTAGACTCTATGTTTTAGTTCATTATTAGTATTCTATGATCTTTAAAAATAAATTCTAGAAGATCTGAATTTTGACTCTATATACAAAGTATATAAAGACAGTCATTCTTATCCAAGTGGTATGATTTGGTAACAGGAGGTTCACAGTTCACTTTTGGTAGAAACATGTTATAATAAACCTAAATAGCAGATCACGTGATAACAGAGCTATTCATGTTAACATCATTTTCCCTATTTTGCTTATTTGGCAAGATCTTTGCATTTTTTTTTTCTGTATCAGTTGTGTACAGTAGATGTTAAACATATTAACATAAATCTAAAAGGATAGCTTAAAAAAACTAGTGTCTCTTCAGGAATAAAGTCATCTTAAATTTCTAGCATGAAACACATGCAAAAATTTGCTAAATCCCTGTTCTGCAATATAGCTAATATGCATAAAAATCATTTTATTTTCTTAATAAATAAGAACTACTTTGTATAGCCATGAAGTCTAGAAAGAGTAGAAAACCAGCCTGAATTCATGGAGTTTTCAACTTCATGAAAACACACGCATACAGCTCTATGGAGAGAGGCACATCTGAAAACGTACGCAGGTGCCTAAATGAACAGAAGACTGTCTCCATAAAAGATGGAGCTCCTACCTAAAAAAAAGCAATTATTGCTCTAAAAAAGTAAAGTTTTAATAACAAGTAAATAAAAGATAAAAGACAAAAAAGCACACAAACATTTCCATTTGATTCAAGTATTTCCTAATGATTTCTTCAAGTCTACTTAAAAATCCCCCAAAAATTAAGAATTATTTAAAACAAATCAAGTGGGCAATTATCAGTTTGTTGAGAGTGTCAATCAACTGTGTATGTGGGAGGAATTTAAGTAGATAAAAGCACTGCCAACCTTCATATTTGACTCCTTTCTTCTACTAACACAGATAAAAACTTGAGCAGTTTCACTGCCATTTAGAAGGAAAAACGATTTTTCCCTCATTGTGAACTTCAATTTATAATTCCTTTCTAATCTCTATTGTTAATACTCAAAATGTGTAAAATCTCATACCTTGCTTAGAAAAGAGAACCACTAACTTCTTTTATCCAGTGTAAATGATAAAAATAAATTTTAATCTCACTACTAATGTTTTGAAATATGTAATATATTTTGCTGGATACAGTTTTAAGATAGAGTGCAAAGAGTTAATTCTAAGGCATTTAAAAACCATCCAATTATTTTCCTCATTTTTTTGTTTGCATAAAACTATATATCTGCATTTCTCCTTTGCTAAAATAATCTGTTTGAAGTAATATTGATATTTTCTATCAATATTCTATTTTAATGTATTTCTCTATTCATTTAATAGAGTTTTAATATGGTTTTCTTTCTTAAAGTGTTAGGGCTAAATACAATTAGTTTATATGAAATTTTAAAGCCTCTTTTTTGAAGATTTACAAAATAAGAAGAATTTGGCTGTGTAAAACTAAAGATTAAAATAATTTTATACCAACTGCAGTTTTCCCTTTGTATTCCAGAATCAAGACAGTATTTTCATAAAATGTTGTCATTTGAAAGTTAAAAATAACGGTTTGGAAAATCAAGGGATTAATTAAAAATAAAATATAAAGATCAACCGTCTACTCCTACTTCTTGTTAAAAACAAATGTTATATCATATATGCATAGAGTTATAGAGTTTACACATTGTGTTCACATATATCAATACACTTGAACTTCATTTCAAAGAAGATGAGGCAGGTGTTATGAGTTCTGGGTTTCGAAAGAGGATCCTGAAATCCAGAATTAAAGGGATAAGTGGTAAACCAGAACCCAGGTTTTCTGCATCACGTCTACTTCTACATGAAACAACAAGATCCCTTAGATAGAGCAGACAATGCACAAGAATAATTGCTGAGCTATAATCTAAATTACACAGGTTTTTATCTGTGAGGACAATGATGATGTAAAGGATTAGATACAAAGGAGAGATGTGGTAAATGGCAGATACATATTGCACTGCACCGTTCCATAATTCTTAAATTTGGCCTAATTTTCCTATCCAAAATTAACTTTACTTCAAAAAAGCTTAGTGTTTTGGGGAAAAATGATAATCAGCAGACTACAACTTAAAAATGGATTGATTTTCGTCGAAATAATGGAAGTAAATACAATTTCTGCTGAAGATATAATTTACCTTTAGAAACCAATCTTTTCCCCTCCTTCGTCTCCCTCCCTCCCTCCCCCACTTTCCCTCTCTTTCACTCTCCTTCCTTCCTTCCTTCCTTCCTCTTTCCTTCCCTCCCTCTCTCTTTCTTTCTTTTCTCTTTCTTTCTAATTTGCAATCTCAATTTTATCTTGTATGTTTTTATATAAAAGCCCTGTTTCTGGCAGCATCTCAAAACTGAGGAATTAAGCAAGAATTGGTGAATAAGAGCCAATAATTTACAAACAAACTAAACATGATCATGTCCCTCCTTTTTGAGAATTACTTAATTTTTTAAGATGTAAATTATCAACATACTTGGAGCCACTGTTCTATACCAGGTAGTCTACATGGAAAAAAAGTGGACTTTTTTTCAACTTTCCCTTCTTTTCCATACACTTGATTTTAATTTACTTGGAAAGGAAAAACATGGTTGATTTCATTTCTTGCAGGCAATGGGAAACGTATAAAAATTATATTCATTTGGACAATAAGACTTTCACTTACTGGAATAAAAGTGCGTCCTACTTAGCAGGTACACTGAGCAGCAGTCGAGTGGTTAATAAAATACAAAACACTAAAGTCCAAATAGCACAAAAGGCCAATATCTTTCTACTCCTCATCAGGGAATTATTGAAACATCCTGACCCAGCTCTTTGGACACACAGGAGTTGCCATCCTGATTCAGATCCTTGATTAATATACTCTAGGATGATACATCTGGCAATGGCCTACATAGGATCTCTCTCAGGACTGGGGAAAAAAATAGACTCTACTAAAATGGAACAATTATACTACCATATTATACTACGATCGTTTTTTGGTTTGCAGGAAACTAAAACAAAACAAAACAAAGTTAAATTTTTTTAAATAATCAAGTGCTGATCTCAAGAGAAGAGACTTCACTTCAGGATAGTGAAAAAAAAAAGGTAAAATTTACCTTCATATAGTTTGTTTTAGAGACCGAAACTAGTATTAGGTGTGTTTATTCAACAATAAGTGAATTCATACAGATTTCACTTTGAAGGTTAAAACTCTGCCTCTAACTTCTAAGTTAGCTAATGCTTCTTAACTCTTTTCCTAATACTGAACATGTACTTCCACAGGATAGATCCCTGCATGTAAGAGGATGACTGAACAGGAGGATAGTCCTTCATTCTCATTGAAACCTTTTCACATTCATTACTTATTGGATTCTAACAATTGCTCTCTATGGCGAGTTATGCAAGGCATTGCTGACATAATTTTACAGATAAAAAGGTAGCTATTATAATGTAGCAATTACATTGTGTTCCAAAAACTATTGCAGATACAACTCCTCTCCATCAGGCATTTTTAACAACAAACACCTTTGGCTGAAAAAACATAGCATAAGACTCATACACTTGGATGGGTTTACCTACTTCTAGCTTTCAAATCTTGATAACGGAGCCCAGATTCAACTTTTGCCACATCAGGATAGGATTGATTTCATTCTGCATCTAACTTGATCCAGAAAGAAAAGATAAAACTTGGCTATAAAATATCCAAGATGTGTTGCCATCAATTATCTGGACCTTTCTGATATGCCATTTTTTATGTGGTTTGCCTTAAAAAAATACCTCAATGAAAGTTGCAATATGATCTCTAAAATTTATGTATCGACTTTATAACTTGAAAGTATTCTTACAAACTACTTTGACTTTAATTGTTCTCTGAAGACATGGCTTCAAGTGTTATAAAAAGAATATAGGATATGAAACTCTAAAAACTTAAGAGTTTTTAGATTTTCTTCTTAAATCAGAGATTTATAAAACTTTGTTAGTTTTTTTCTGACAATGTGTATACCCTCCAAAGACAATAAAAGATCATAAAATGTGAAAAAAGTAACATAAAAAGCCCTATATAATTAAGAAAACTACCATTTGACTGGAGTGAAGTGCTGTGTATAATAATTTAACCCTTCTTTTAAAAGGCTATTTCTGTGTAGCTGAAAATTAAAAAATAAAGCATCCATCAATGTTGAATTATTGTGTCCCCCACCATAATATTTGAAATAATAATATCCAAATGATTTTAAGCAATTTGACTTCATTCACCATTGCCAAATAAAATATATAGGATCCACCTCCACTCTGATCTACCTGCAATTCCTCTAATAATACGCTGAAACTTTAAAAAATAAAATACGAAAAAGCAATGCAAAATTTTTTAGTAGATCTGAATCTAAAAATTTGAGTATTGTTTGAGAAAATATATTTTGTGTCCTAACTCCTTGATTTACCTCTGATATTTACATATCAGGCTCCTTTTTTAAAATTTATACTTCAAATACTACTGCAATTCACCATGTGTTATTACATTGCAATAGAAAAAATGTTGATCTGCATTCAAGTGTTCACCTTTCCTACTTCAAGAACACCAGCTGTCTTGGTATTTGAAAATTGTGAAAATATCTTAAATGGAAGTACTGACAACAGGCACTTCCCTTGAGAAGAGGAGTCAGGAATTGTATCCTCCAACGCAAGCGACATCATGGTTTCTTTTTTGGCTATGAGAAAGCTGAGACACTCCAATGTCTCTTTTCTTCATTGAAGAAATTCTTAAACCTCTTAAAGGTATATTTGTTTATTTACGAGAGAAATGGACATAAAATAATTTGATTATAAAAGAAGTTCATATAAATTCAAAGACTATATCATATAGATCATCTTACTGCCAAATATATATGCTTGTTTTTTAATTGAAATGGTCATTGTTGAAAATGAGATTCACTATTACAAGCTGAGCTGGAAAAATTAAACAATTTCTTCCTCCTTTTTGAAAAGGATGGATTGAAAAGGGGGCTAAAAAAGAAAAGAAAATAGAAAGAAAGAAAGAAAAGTAATGATCTAGACTAAGCGAATGAGATTATATTAGTTCATCTAATATTGCCACTTTTAGAGATGTGTTCCAATAATGGATATGAAACATATATAGCATTTTAGAATTCCCAGATGTAAGTCTTTTATATTACATATAATATTTGACTTGCTATAGAAGTAGCTGAACTAATTTATGGTATATCTTAACTCATTTTAATAAAAGGCTTTAAAAGTCTTATTTCAATGTAAATAAGATTGCCAAATATCAGCCCAGTTAATCTCAAAACATATTATAATATTAAAAAAGTGAAAAGTAAAAGTAAACTAATACAGATATAATTAACTGTTGATAAATCAAGAGAGCAGCTACTTAAAATAACATTCAATTGATGTATGGAAATGAAGATTGCCAGTATGCTTCCTGGGCATGGCTGAGAAATGGAGAATCTTTCATTTACTTATCCATAAAATTGCAGACAATTTAGTAATAAGCATGGAACAGTTATTCAAAGCATGAAAATGCTAAATACCAATGCCTGGATACTAGAAAATAAAGGACGAAAAGAAACGGCAAGAGAAAATTTTATCAGTCTGCACCATGAAACATTCTCAAGTTGAAATTATCTTCCTGAATTTTATAAGCCTTTTAACTTCCTGTTCTCACCGGCATTTATTAAATCATAAGTCACCTTAAATTGGTTTACTTGTATTAAAATTTAATAAGCTCTAGTATACATTCAAAATAGAAAGACATAGTCTGATATGCATTCAAATATAGGTTTGGCTTTAATTTAAAAATAAATTACCTTTATTAGTTGGCATAATATTAATATGTTTATTGACTCGGGCAAAGGCAAAATATGTAAGGATGACATGCTTTCACTTCGGTAGCAACTAAAATTATTCTAGATAGGCCATTTTATCTATGAATTAAATTTAAATAATTTTCTTTCTCATAGATTCCCTTTCAAACCACCCATTTCCCCTTCTAAATACTGCAGGGAGATATATAAAGCTATTTGTAAAGCTATTAAACCTTTAATTGATGTGTACACATAATACATGTATGAGTAACAAAAATAGCTTGCATTCTTTTTAAAAATTAAAATGCAAATGTTAAAAGCTTTAACATTAAAAACTAATCACAGAGGAGCCAAACAGAACAATGCTAATTTTTACTGTTCACTTTTTATCTCTTCATTGTACTTATATTTTGGTTTTCCTGCACAATCGCTGTTTATCCATTATTTTAAAAATCCCTATATATTAGGCTGACCATAGGTTCTAATTTGCCCTGAAAAATCTGTTTCAATGAAAGTATTAAAAGTGTCCCTGTCACCCTAAAGAATGAGCCCTTTTGGATAATAAATCATATGGTTATCTTACTAAATATTCTCATTAAGTGCTATTAAAATGGTTATGAATTAATGAGTGAATGAAATTCATTTAAACTGAAAAAAAGTTTGCTTCATTTCTCTATTTTTTTCACTTAATAGAATTTTGGCTGAAACAATTAAATATTTGTCCATGATTTCTTCATACTCAATTCAGGGAAATACTTTTGACAAATGAATTGGTAAATAGTAGCCAAAGAATTATTAACTTATTAAACTTCCAATCACCAAGAGCAGATGAAAAGAAAATATTGCATTTTTCAGAAGATGTAATTTTTAACTCAAATGCATGTAACTTAAATGCTTGCAAAATGATTCTGCCAAAATGTTGATGCTGCATTTTAAAATCACAAGGGATACCATTTTAAAGGTTATATAGTTAGACTGTCAAATGAAGGGCATACAATATAGCTAGTTAGAATAATGCAATTAGTGAACATGCTGTTGTTAGATTATTTTGAATATTGTACCTGGCACAAGGTAAAGACTACACAATTTACACATCACACATCATCACACATAAATGATACTATAAAGGATTTGTATTATGGCTCATGCACTGAATTGTCTTTTTTTCTACCCATGAAAATTTTCAGTTTTATTCAGAAGTCATATTTTCTGATCATAAGTACATACTAAATACATTCTTTCACCTGGTAAAAATTCATGATTTTGCTCATTTTCACCTTTTCCATTCAGTTTCAGTTGCATAATTTGATAAAACAAGGTATATACCTTCGTGAATATTGTGGTAATAATTTTAGGTTTTCTAAACTGCTCTATCTAAAAACTGAACTCTCTTGTTTCGTTAAATGATCTCTTTACGTTCTAATTGAATAAAGAACCTTTGAACACAATTTTCTAAACTCTTTATTATGTTAAACTAATATTATAGTAAATCTTAAAACTAATTTGTGAAAACATTTTTGCCCAAATAATGTCAACAATATAATAAAAACCCAGCATGAAAGTGGTTAGGGTGCTGGTCTAAAAATTAAAATAATTGTTTTTTCATACATGATTTCTGAAACCTAATTAAATATGAAATATGAAAAACCAATTATATTTCCTTCTTAAGAATATTTCTGTATGAATATTATGGATACTAGCCTGGTTTTGCATGTGAAAATTTTAAGGAGTCTATAGCCTATTAATTCTAATTTAAATTCCTTTGGAGTTTTAGCTTTTATCAAGAACCTTTAAAAATATTCACATTCTTTAAAACAGTAATTGTGCTCCTAGGATTGCTTCTTAAGGAAATAGTAAGATATATTATTGTAAAAGATATCTTCAACAGTATATTGTCTGTAAGAGTAATTAGAATAGGCCATTATTTATTAAAATAATTATGAAATATGTATATGTGTAGTATATGTAATTTTCCCAAAATAGAGGCATGCTTCAATAAAAAATTCTTCAAGCACAGTTTTGAATACTGAATTTGAATAGTGAGTTGAATAAGACTAATGTTTTTGAAGAAATTTAGGGATGAGAGATTTGCTTAAGATATAATGCTAACTGTTAAGGGAAGTGCACAAATTATATTTTTGGGATAAATCCAATTGTGATATATATATATATATATATATATATATACATACACACATATGTATGTGTATATATATATGCATACACACAGATACATTCAAAGACACCTAATGAGGAAACATGCAAACATGTTTACAAAGGTTCTCTCTCAGCAGGTTTGATTATAATCCACAATTCCCTTGAAAGTTTGGTATTTTACTGTAAGAGAACCCTATTTAGATGATTCCTTCAATAAAGAGATCACAAGCATCATCAATAAGATGATAACTAGAAATTGAGTCCTTTCCATTTTCTATGACTATATGGTCATATACTATCCAACTACCACCTTCTGCCTTCCCTATCTAACACCTCCTTCTACCTCAATCTCACCTCCTCTGCCTCAGCCATGCTGGACCAGCCATGCTGGACTTCATGCTTTTTATTCAACATGCCAGACAAGCAGAGACTGCACTGGTCATTCTCTCTGTTTGGAACTGTCTTCCCCAGGGAGCTACCTGGCTGTAGTTCCTCACTGCCTTCATACATTGACTAGAATGCCATACTCTCCGTGAGGACTCCTGTCTATACTTTCTACAATGTATCTGGCTTATTGTAGGCACGCGTAAAAAAATGTTGAGTGAATGAACTTTATTGCTCAGAAATATTTTTAATTATTAATATATCATCATTATCCTTATCACTAGCAACAGCAGAATTGCTGAACATTTGGAACAGCACAAATGAATTCCCTCTCTAACAAATTCTTAGTTACTGATATTACCCATGGAGACTTAATCAAAGCTTTTTCTATACTGAGAAAATAATTGGTAGAATTCTAGTAGAGGCTGCCAAATCAGTCTTATGATGGCAAAACTTTTCAGTTTCCATATATCTGTATATATAGAGCATTATAAGGTGGTGAAGCATATTAGAGATAATCTAGTTTGGTCCCTTCACTTATGGATAAGGCATTTAAGACTCAGCAAGTTAAGGTCACAGCCAAAGATATAGATACGCAACTAGTATTACTACTCAGTTCCAATACTGAACTGAGTCTACTAATTCCTGATGTAACATGTGCTACCATGATGTGAAAGTTTTGACTTCTGTGTATTTCATAATACACTAAAGCAATTTTATTTAATATATGGTATTTCTGCAAATACTCATGCAACTGTAGCTGATACATGTGTCAATACACATGTGTAAAAAAAACAAAAACAAAAATAAATGTTGAATTAAGGGGAAAGAACAGCCTCAGATGTAATAGTCATTAACTTTGCTTTTTTCTGACCAAAAAAAATTTTTAATTGCATTAGTATGTGTTGATTAGTATAAAAATGGATATTTTATTGTACTTGCTATATACACACATAACTTTTCCCAAAGAATTTTTAAATGCACTGACTATCTAACTATCTGAAGAGAAAAGCCCATAACCTCTAAAGATTTCAGAGAAAATAGGGTAGGGGTAAGAGGATGATTGGATTAAGCTTATTCAGTGGAGGAAAACTTTCCAAAGACGTTTGTACCTCATTGCACTAGGAGTAATCTAAATGAACAGTCTCTCTCCACGTATCCTGACCAAATGTTCTCACAGGATTCCAACCATCCTGAAAATATTTGCACCTGATGGGAGAAAATAATCCATCATGTTCCAGGACTTTGCTCCCCTGAGAGAGCTTCCTCCATAGCTTCAGCCTTAGACATAGTAAGGTATGAGAGAACAGTTAATGTTCATCACAGGAAAGTTTGTGGTATCCATCCTCTTGTATGGACAAAAATTCCATTATTCTTTTCAGGTATTCATGGTAAAATCTGGGGTCAAATGTACACATCTTTTATCCATTTTAATCATAAAATTTTGTCAGACTTTACTGAATCCAAATGAAAAGCACTGTACAGATCAACAATGAACGTGAGTCCCCACTCCCCCACCCAGAGAACTACTTCATAGCTATTCTTTCAATGACGTAATTTTAGAATTTTTTTTAAATGAAGAGTTGTTTTTTTTAATAAGAATGACCCTAAAGAGTCGGTAAAATCTATAAAATATAAATTTAAATCCAATTAAGATTGTGTTTAATCTAACAGGTATTTCTAATTTGAACACTTCAAATTGCCTACAAATTCCTATTCTAGGAACCTCCATTGACATCAAGGGGACTGTTCCACACAGTAGGAATGTTTCAGTTCTCTCTCTCAAGTCATTAATGGTGTTTTGTGGGTCACTTTCCAATTTGATAATTCCAACCATTTACCGGTCTTTATAAGTTTCAGAAGTAATTTATTTTCCACTTGTGAAATACAGAACATAAAATTACTTTTAATTATCAAAAGTAGAAATGTAAATGAGAATGAAATAAAACTTAACTACCTAAAATTTCATTTTATCAGATGAATTTGGAATTGCAGCAATGTGCCATTTTTAAACTTCTATTATAACCATTAATTAATATTCTGAATACATAGTAAAGATTACTGATTAAGTGATAGTCTGGCAGCTGGAAATTTTCCCATTTTACTCCTAATTCTTAGCTTATGCATTAAGAGGGTATGGCTCACTATACACTTATGATAAAAATATTAATATTTCAAATAAGACAATCATTGTAACAAAAAGATTGTGAAACAGACCATAGTGACATTCTAGGCTCAGAAATTCCAAACATCCCTTGTTCACTGCTCAAAAAGTTTCAAATTATTTAATCATAGGACATTCCTGGAGGAAATGATTAACTCAATTGGCCTTGGGAACTCAAATATATCTCCTTTTACCCTATCTAATTTAACACCAACAGCAACTGTAGTTTCTAAATCTAAAATTATATATTACTTTCCTATTCTATATCTAGTATATTATGTTATAAATCGCTTTTCTAAATCACCCAGACTTTGTTTCTCCAATAGACTTCATATCCAATAAATTACCAAATACTGTTACTCATTTGTACTGTGTCAAATCTTTATCTCTCCATTCACACTGACCATCACATGAATTCTGGTCTTTATCACTTTATATGGAAGTTATTGAATCAGATTGGTCTCCTTGATGCCGCTTTCCATTCCTACAATTTGTCTGTGCAGTCATAGAAAAAGTTTCCCTAAATGAGTGCATTAATTATATTATACTCTTGCCTGTGCATTTTCAATAGCTTCCTACTGATCATTAAAAATGCTCAGATTCTGAAGTTAACATCTAAAGTTCTGCACAATTTGCTCTCCTCAATTTTTTTTCTGCCAAAGTTAATAATTTTTGAAATAAACTTTTAGGGGGCCGCCCTGTGGTTTAACGGATGGGTGCACGCGCTCCGCTACTGGTGGCCCGGGTTCGCATCCCAGGTGTGCACCCGTGAGTGGCTTGTCCAGCCATGCTGAGGCTGCGTCCCACATGCAGCAACTGGAGGGATGTGCAACTATGGCATGTAACTGTCTGCTGGGGCTTTGGGGAGAAAAGGGGGGAAAAAAAAAGGAGGAGGATTGGTAATAGATGTTAGCTCAGGGCCAGTCTTTCTCAGCAAAAAGAGGAGGATTGGCATGGATGGTAGCTCAGAGTCAATTTTCCTCAAAATAAATAAATAAATAAATAAATAAATAAATAAATAAATAAATAAATAAATAAATAAATAAATAAATAAATAAATAAATAATCTTTTAAATTTTAGACTAGTTTTAGATTTACCGAAAAATTGAAAGGATACTACAGAGAGTTCCATGTACCTCACACCCAATTGGCCCTATTATTAACATCTTACACTCATAAAGTACATTTGTCACAATTAGTGAACCAATATTGGTACATTATTATTAACTAAAGTCCATACTTTATTCAGATTTACTTAGTTTTTACCTTATGTCTGCTTTATGTTCAAAGATTTCATGTAAGATATCATCCCTCAATATTTTTATCTATATGAAGGGGGTAAAAATTCCATCCTACAACATCCACAGCTGCAGATAAGGTAAATTTTTACCCCACCCAATTTTTAAAGTTAACTCTCACGTATTTGTTGATTTTTACACGGTAGACCTAAGGTGTGTTTCTCAGACTGATATGCTTCACTAACAAAAAGTCAAATTAGATATTGTTCCAAGAGCTTTGAATAACACAAACATCTACTGGGGTAAACTACAAGAGATCAGGACTTGGGTTTATTTTGTGCATAATTCCATTTCTTAGTGCCTTAAACAGTGTCTGGCACAAGTAAATGTTGAATCATTTAATGAAAACTATATTTGATGAGATAGAAAAGAATGTATAACATTTTGAAGCATCAGAATGTTTTATCCATCAGTATAATTGTTACTAGCTAGATTTTTTACCTTGTCCAATATTTTTATTAAATATTGCACATTAAGAGCATAAACATAATTATAAAGGGATACTTATAGTACTAAGAGAACAAACTACTTTTAATCTCCCTCAAATAAATTCGAAGCAAATTATAAATAACATACTAACTACTATCTATCATATCTATTCATCTTTCAAGATCTTAATAAGGATTTATATGGCAGCATATATTGATTCAATTTGAATTTCAGCATGTCTTTGAATCAAAGCAAAACAGAAATCTGACTTCTTTTTAAAATAATTCATGATGCAGATAGGTCCCCCCAGATAGAGTTAATGACTGTGCTGTACTATTAAAGTTAATTTGAATAGTTTAACATTATTGAACTGATATCCAAGAAAAATTTGTTACATCTAAAGAAAATGATTTGGCGTATCACACAAACATTGATGGTATCAACAAATGTATCCAGAGTGTTCAAATGAACTGATGATATGTAAGTAATAAATATACTTAAATGAATGTACATATTTATATTCATAACACACAGTTCCAAAAACTAATTAGGCAAAATATATAACCTCTATTCATAAAAACATATTACTCATAACCTAAAACAACTTGCCCCATGACTTTTAAAAAGCTGCTTCTTTCATTCTTTTCAACATTCAAAGTTCTTTTAAATGATGGTTAATAAAATATTGTCATGTGAACACAAAAATACATAGGTTGTTAAGGGGTTTTGAATACTCTTGTGCTAATATATTTATGAGAAAATACATGATTATATATTGTTTATACTGTTGTGACTTCAAGGACGAGTCTCTAGTAATCTGGTATAACTTCCAGGCACAACTACAATATATTTGAGAAGTTAAAGATATTCTAGTGGAGGTAGGCTAAATGCAATGAAAAAAAATTTAAAAAGCTTTTGCCACTCAAATTTTGAAGATAACCATATATGCATACACAAACTCATGTATGTTTTCATACATATATGTGTGTGTATAAAACAGAAAATAGGTTTAGTAATCAAATATAGAAAGTCAAAGTTATGTCTCATAAAAACAAATCTAGTAGGAGATGTATTTCCTAACCTCTGGAGTTTTAAGAAGCCTAGTTTTTTAAAATGTCGTTATTTTTAGAAGAAAAGAGGGAGCAGAAACATAGCATTGGTATCCTCAGTAAAAAGTAAGGAAGAAATCTAGAAAACTTTGGCTTCTAGAGTGTTGCTTCTTTAATCTTTATTATTTTAAAAATATGTTCTTCTAAAGTATAAACTCAAGGAGATGTCACATCTTGCCCTGAAGAGGTCCACTATCCTTCTCTTTAGAAATTGTTCAATAAATGAGCACTTTCCTGCTATTCCTTTTCTTAGTGTTACCTATTACCCTTTTTGAAAAATTTTTCATTTTCACCACTCCTCTATCACTTTAGATGGACTTATCTAAATTGATGGTTTTTAAAATCAGTACATGTATCAACTGTATCAGTATTTCACAAATAAATGAACACTACTTTCTGGGTATTCAAACTTAATTATTTCATTGTAAATGTGGCTTCTGGATCCAGTAATATGAAGGACCACTTCTGAGCCCTGTGGAATCTTTACCTGCCTCACCTAAAGTTCTATATTGCATTTACTCACCAGATAAGATTTCATTTTACTGATTTGTCGCCTGTGTTTCATAGTAGCAATTTGATTTACTATCTTCCTGAACGTGTCAGTTTATCCACCGGCTCTAATTTCTGTATACACTTTATAGTCCAATATTAGTAATAGACACTCAAAAGCTAACCCAATTTACCCATCTTTCCCGCAATATTACAGTGTATTCTGAGTGTCTGCAGTCGGATATTTCAAATAGATTGTACTCACTTTTTGCATTGTCCCATTTCTCTTTTCACCCATTCCTATTGCACCATATGCTTTCTCTGTGCATTGCTTTAGCCAGCTAATGCTATTCAACAGCCCAACAGTGTTGTTAAGACCTGATGGAAGTTTTAAATATTGAAAAATTTGATGACTCTCTCTTACTCCCTACCAAGATGTTCAGGTCTTTATTCTCCAAATATTGTCATCCCAATGACTGCCTCTTATTTTCACTATCATCTAGACTGGTTAGAACTTTGTTATTTTCCATGAGGGTTATTGCCACTGTAAAATGTTAAAAAGACCCATGAAATTAGAATCAGATACCCTAGGCTAAAATTTTGGCTCAGCCACATGAAAAATCGATGACCTCAGATTCGTCATTTCTTCTACTCAGAATGGAAATGGCAATGTCTATCTTATACAATTACTGAAAATCGTGCATGTTAAATGAGATAATTTAAGTAAATGTGCGTAATTCAGTTCTTTAAAGTCATTCAGTGCTTGTTGGATTTGTTTCCAACTGCAACAGAGCCAGCTTCCCTAAAGATTAATTCAATATCATGTCATTTACCAGATCAAGATCCTTTAATTTTACACAATAACTTCAAGTTCTCTAAAATCTTCTTCTTAATCTGTGGTTCTGGTCCTTAATAACCCCCTCTTTTCTTTTAACTAAACATTGGGGATACCTTGGAGAATAAAGGAAGTATCTTCTTCGCACATGGAGCATGCAGACTACTGAGGGAGACAAGCTGGTGCAAAAAAGGTCTCTCTAGAAGAAGCCTCTTTCTTGAGAAAGAAAAGAAGAAACTGAAGGAAAGACTTCTACAGCTGATGTGGAGAGTGACACAAGAGGAGGATTTAAAGGCCAAAGTTAAAAGTCCAGATTTGTTTTTCAAGTACTCTGTGAAGGCCACTAATGGGTTTTAATTGGAGTGAAATCATTGAATTTATATCTCAAACAGGACATCAAGGGAAGCAGGTGACCAAAGAGGGTGTTGTGGTGAGAAAGAGAGGTAGCCTCCAGTGGGTAAAAATACAGGAGGTAAGTGAACGAAGAAATATCAAGTAGAATTGGCTGGTGGTAACAATAGAACCTAATGCTACATGCTGGGACAAGGAAGAGAAAGGAAATAAGAGGAGTTCCTTTATTCTGACTGGAGTGACTAGGTAGATGGTGCTACCTTTTACTGAGATTAGAAGGGAGCTGGCTGGGGAGGACTTGAGAAAGTGGATAGAAAGTGCTGGCAGGTTAGGAATGGAGGAAAAAAACGAGGTAAATGGAATTTATTCAATTTTTTTTTGCTCTATTTTAATTGTACAAAAACTTTGATCAAATGCCTGGAGAACTGTGAAATATCTTAAGAATATACCCGGGCTACAGTGTCTTTCAAATTATATAAATTTATATATACATTAAAAATAGAGCAGAATAAAATTTGTGTACATGACAGATATCTCTGAGTAGTCTGTCATAGTTCTAAAAATAACACTAATGCTAAAGCTTAATATATGAAGCATTTAAAAAACAAAACTTATTTTATTTATTGCTCAAAAATAGCAGAAGTACAATTTTGTCAAACTTAAGAGACAATGAATGGGGAGGTGAAACATATATCTAAAATTGCCTTGTATGCTATTTTTACCAGTGATTACATATTACTAAGTTAACCTTCATTTAGGAAGGTGACTTTTAGGAGTATATGGAAATTAAATTATTTTTGAAATGGTATCAATGTGCTCACATGGAAAGTTTTGTGCTTTTTGTCCATTTTAAATAAGATTGACGAGAGTCAACTACAGAATCTGTACCAATGAAATAAAGGTTATTCTAGGTAAAGGCAACTAGTCTACACAAGAACCAAAAAACAATAGTCTCAGTACTAGATGCTGCTGCATAATCAAAATAATAATAACAAGAATAGTACAATCAGGGCAATTCCTCAGATGACTGTATGTGGTATTTAAGAACTTTCATAACTCTACACACTTAGGCGTAAAGAATCAGATTTAACTCTACTTTCAAAAGAAAGATACCCTATTTTCAGCTTAGAAATACTAGTATAACTGCCCTGGGAACTCTCCTTTGCACATTATTATTGAAGACTGTAAATAAGCAAAAGGAACTAGAGTGGAAAGAGCACAGACATGTCATGAGACAGACAAATGCTCCATCGCTAAGGGCATCAACCATGGGCAAGTTACTCTAGTTCTCTGATGATCAGATTTTTCATCTCTTAAAGGTTAAAGCCATCTCATCAGCTTGCCATGAGACAAATTTGTTTAAAAGTGCTTGGTGCAGTGCTTGACATATAGTAGATGTTCAATAAATGTTTTCTTTTTCTTTTTAATTCCCTGTTACTACTAGCTGATCTTTTGTTATCTGATTGAATAAGTTCACATAGTTGGTCATATATTTATAATCTTTTAATGGTTTTGTTAGTATTTATATTTAAGGTAGTGTTGTCAGCTCTGCTGTAAAATAAAAATGAAAGGGAAAATCAACTTTGATCAATATGGACAAATATAAATAGATGGTAATTTGATTTGAGTAATCTTTCTTTTGAGTTATATTTATTGCTCAGAATGATTTCAATAAAAACTCTTGGGCACAGCAATTAAATTACAAGACATTATGATATACAAAAATTAGAAAATATTAAACAAGCCCCTGACCTTTTGAAACTTGATGAATGATCAGTTTGGCCATTGAGCTCCTTGCATTTCCAACTCTACTCTGGCCTATTATTGATTGATCATTCTGAAACAAAAATCTGATCAGTAACTCTACTCAAAATAAAGTTTTTAATGGCCTATAGAATCAGATTCAAACTCCTTAGTAGAGCCTTCAGGGTCTTTCATAATCTGACCTTAACCCATTCATTTGGTCCAATTTCTCTCCATTATAACTCTACACCCCATATTCCAATAAAAATATTTCTATTTATTTGCTATTCATGGATTATACTATGACTTGCCACATCTCTAAATCTTTGATCGTGCTATTATCCCAGCTTCAAATATTCAATTCACCCTGTATCTTGCAGTCCTACTCTACTTTCAAGACTCTATTAAATGCACATCTAATTTGTGAAGTAGTTCCCTTTTCATTTCTCTAGCAGATTTAATTTTATTTATACATATATCACAGTATTTAACTACTGGAATTACAGCTAGATGTAGAGAGGACCGACATCCTCAAAGACTAAATACCTTCAAGGCAGAGTGTCATATACATGAGTGCTGAAATAATATTTATTGAATTAATTTATACATGTCTTAATTAATGGCAATGAGATCTGCTCCTGAGCAAGAATCAAAATATAATTCTATGACCTAAAAAAAAAAAAAACTATCAGATATCCTATTTACTTAAGATTCAATCTATTGTCTATTGTTTTCCAACAGTGTAGAGTAGAGCTTGTGTACTTCACGAAGTCATTCTGCATGTATTAAAATTTTCTAAAGTTTTCTTGTCATCCTTCTCTTAAAAGTCTTTAAAAATGTTAGCTTGTAGGGGTAGAAGGTCAGATGTCTATATAAAGGATATTATGTAATAAACACAGTAATTAAAATTAGGAAGGAAATGACTCAGGACAGAAACAAAACAAAACAATTTCATCCCTCAATTTGAATTTTCAAAACCTCAAAGAAAATAAAATCCAAGGCAGACAAATCAATCTCCATGAAATATGTATTTTGTTTCAAAAATATACCCTGTATTGAGGTAAGGGTGTATTTGTTATCTGTCTGAAAATCCTAAAAGTACTACCCAAAATGAGCTTATGATGTGATTAAACATTTAAATGTTCCAGGATTACTTTTTAGCTTCCCAAAGTAAATATTTATCACATTAAAAGTATTACAGGGATGATAGACTATTTTTTCTATATTTGTTCTGAAGCAAGATCCCAATTGCACATTTCTATTATGATTTAGTAAGAAACTGAATTAAATAATTTCTCTAGATGGTAGATAATATTTTTTTTCATTATGTTACTATTGGAATCATCATCAGTATAATTAGTTGTCAAGAATTTAAGAAAGCAAAAGCCCAGCATGCAAATTAAATATAAGTCCTTGTCCGTAATTTTGAAATCTAAAAAAATTTCAAATCTGGAAGTTATTTTGTTACATGGTGGTAAAAACTGACTTGAATTGACATGGGCTATTTATATTATTCATTTATTCCATGTAGTGTGACTATTCTGACTTTTCACTACAAAATTGTTAATGTGTTTGATTGTGAGTACTGGCACAGATCCCAGTGCGGATGTTACATAATATATGGTATATGCATTACATCACCTTTCTAAAATCTGAAAAATTCTTAATTCTAGACAATATCTGGATTGTAGGACTACATATCAAAATACCAGCTTTCAAAAATTCCTGCGAGTTATGAAACTGAAAAGTATAGGAGTTAACTTGAATATGTTAATATATTTGGTTCGCTATATTATAGGTTCCTATTTCTTGTTTTTAATAATTATAAATATGAAATGATGGTCATATCTGTTTTTGACAGATGTGCACCTTATCGTAGAATAACTCAGTAATTTCCTAAGCTCTCTGGCTCTTCACAAATCTGAGCGTCATTTACGTAAGTCCTTAAGAGAAATAAGGAGATTGATGAATTTTATAGAGAAGTTTATAGAGAAGATTGGAGCCACCTATTATGAGGTCCCTATAATTATTTTCCCTTTATCTCTACATTGCTATTTACCTTTTCAAATTTATTTCTCCTTTCTTTCCTTTACAGAAAAAGAGTTTATCTTTAAAGTTAGCATCCCCATTATACTCCAAGGAATATCCTCTATCTAGTCTAATCCTTCAATAATTCCTTCTAATTGGATCATTTGCCTCAATATATTGATACTTAATTACCTTGAATAAGTAAAGCATTTTCATCCATAATACTATCTTCCTTAGCTTCATCCATAATACTATCTTCCTTAGCTACTTTTCCCTCTTTTTTTCTCTTATTCCATTATCTGGTAGTCTTTTTGAAATAACAGGGAAATTGCTGTCTCCAATTCCTAACCATACTTCCCTGGTATATCTTTTTGAAATCTCTTTTCTTTTTTCATTACTCCATCATAACTCCTCTCCTGGAAATCAAGAGTGACCTGTCAGTTATCAGAGAGCATAGGCATTCCTTGAGTCTCATTTTCTTGAATTTCTCTAAAGAATCAACATGTTTCTTCCTGTCTGTCTTTGGCTACCAAGACACTGTGGCTTCCTGCTTCCTCTCTTCATTAGTGACCACCTCTTTCCTGTTTTATGGCATCTTTTGTTCTTCCTTTTGTCCATTCTCCTCTGGACACACTGAATTATTCATTTTCCTCCAAGTATTATATACACTTTCCATGTCCCATGATTGTGATTATGTATTTGTTGTGTTTCTTCTATCTCTCAAAGTAAAGACTGTTCATTCCTTAAGTCTTAGCTCAAATTTCAAGTCTTCCTTGAATGACTCAGTATTCTATCCCTCCTTTTGAAACTCTCAGACCCTTTTATTTATACATAATCAATAGTACATTATTTTCTACATTTTATTATATTTTTACACTATAAGTTCTGTAGAAATGGCTTTCATGAGTCTCAAGAGTGTTCACTTGAGAATTTCACCTTCACTCGACTGTAAGCTCCTTGTGAGCAGGAATATTTGTATCGCTACCTACTCAATTCTCCTCACGTGGAGAAGTGCTTGGCGCATACCAGAAACTGAACAAATATTTATTGAACAAATATTCAACATAGCACCTAAGATAATGCCATACACATAATAGATATTATGCAAAGAGTTACTGAATTACATTAAAAATTAAAAGTATATGATTCCTAGTGAATGTTTCTTCCTTCAAAATAGTGAGCTTTGGAAGTTATACATTTATGCCAGTGATGCCAGATCATGTATTTAGGACTGTTTACAGAACTAGTTTGTGAACCATAAAATAGAACCAGCTCAGTATTATTTTGTTTTAAACAAAAACAGCATTATCCAGCTTTACTTAATGAATTGATTTAATTTGGCTCTCAATTATATTGGCTGGAAATGAAATATAAAAACTCTAGGCTTCAGTCAAATAACTCATCTAGGGGGTCTCCAGATTTTGGAATGTCACAGAACGTGAATATGTTTCTTAGCAAGTTGAACAATGATTGGACTCTTCCTCGTCTCAACTTCTAAATGTTGTGTTCTGCAGGATTCTGTCCTGGACCCTATTCTCTTTTCTCCCAATAATCTTTCTCATCAATTTACTTTAAGTATGATCCTATATCAGTGGCTTCCAAATTTATACCTTCTGACCTCTCCTCCGATTGCCAAACTTTAATTTCCAGTCGCCTCTTCTGATACTCATCTAAGCTCTTCTTTTTACTTCCCAAATGTTCTCCCATGGTGATCTCACCCTATCTTCACCACTTCAGCAAACTGAACTAGGTTACCCAAGTCATAATCCTAAGATTCATTATCATACCAACTTTTATACTACCTCACTGCTCTCTGAAAGTCCTCTCGAAGATCTGGTTAACTGAAGTGTTGTCCCCCCCTAGCATCTTTGAATGGTAAAGTTTCTTTATTAAGCCAATTCCGGTATACAAATAAGCACTGGTCATTTAGAGAAAATGCTATAAGTTTCAAATATTTAAGTGTTTATTTAATCTATGTGGTATATATTACATAAAAAACTTACTTAAAGGCATTAAATAATTCAAGTGATATCCCATTTACTTGGGCATCAAATGATTTTTTTCCTTTAGAAACTGTTATATCAAAATCAATTTCAAATGAGTACTAAGCAATTCATTATAATCATAAAAGTAGTAGCATATACTAAAAAAAGTTTTTAATCTCTCGCTTTGTTCTATTTCTGCTACCTCTTAACTACTCTGCGCCTCATTTTGCCTTGCCTTGGATTACTTCTCCAGAGTCCTAATGGTATCCCCATCTCCTGAGTCACTGCCATAAAAATTATCTCTTTAAAATGAGAGTTTGAACTGTTACTTCCTGAACCTCCAAGGGTTCCCTATCAGTCATCCCATCATTGGGCTTCTACTCACCTCCCCAGTCTCATACTCGCCATTCTTAGCCTCACACATCACGACTTACATGCATCTAAAAGCAACTTGCCACGCACTGCTTCATTTCATCTGCATTTCTGAGAGTGCCCTGTCATCTTCCCTCCCCCAACTTCACTCTGCCAAGCGAGCTAAACATTTTCTGAAGGGTCAACTCAGATGCCTTCTCCAGGAATTTTCTTTGGTTGCCCAAATCTGGGCAGAGTTTTTTTACATATTACTGGATAAAATATTCCCCAACTGTGAGCATTAACACTCGGAACATATCTCTCACTGCACCAACCTCATAGTTTGTGCGTCAAATTCTCTTACTACAGTGTGAGCTCCTTGAGGACCTACCCCGTGCTTTAGTTCATCTTTGTATCCCTGGCACAGTTGTTTATTAAAAGAAAAAACAAGTGATTGAATGAATGAACGAAAATCCCTCCTGGAAACACCATTCCTTAGTACACTAAAAAATATCAGGGACCCACAGTTAGGAGAGATGTAGGTATTGTGCCCAGATTGAAGAAATATATACATCCTTGTGCTTGGTGACAAATAACACAGTAGTGTCAATGTCCAATATCTGGAATGATGCATTTTATTGACCTTTAGGAGCTTTTATTCATTATATATAAAATATATGAATATATGAAAAATTTATTCAATATATATGAAAGAATCAAGAATCGAGCTCTCAAGCATGGCTGCTGACATCTTCAGATTAATAAGGAAATAAAGTGTGATGACAACTCTGAAGTACCTACATGCAGACTTTGAGATCTCTATTAGTTACAGGAATGGCATAGAAGGATGGAAAAACCTCTAGACAGAAAATTATAAACCTAAAGCTAGTACTACCTCTGCCACAAACTTGAAGACTCTATGGAAGTCACTTAATCTGTCTGTTTTCTCACCTACAAAATAGGGGAGTTATACTACAAGGATTCTCCTTACTCTAATGCTTTGTAATATGGCTTTCAAAAGAACAGAAAACATGCAATATTAGAATATGTTATTAAAATGAAATAGAAAATTGTTAGGAGAAGTTTTAGGCCTATTAACATTATTTTCTTATAGTTCTTAATTAACAGATGAGCTCATAACCATTCTAGATTTTCATAGTTTGTGGACATACTCCTACTTTCATAAAAGTGTGTGTAATATTAGTATAGAATTTTACTTATAAAAATGAAAAAAATATTGTCATTATAAGAAACTACAAAAAGTGAAATCCTCTGGTTTTGGGGGAGTATTTGAGAGACACAATAATTCTAAGGCCGAGGAGGGTGCCCCTGCCCACAGTACGAAGCAAAATGAGTTTTGAAAGTTTGGGAAATACTGTCCCAACATTCCCTAACTGAAATGTCTTAGCAAAAGTCCTTACTGTGCTTACTAAAAGCAAGAGAATCTCAAAGTCACATTGAGACTATAGTAAATCATGCAACACTTGTTAGAGAGGCTTTACAATGAGCAACAAATGTGAGGGTGATAAAATCTGTCTATTTTCATGATACCAGCTGCTGGATTCTAGAAGCAAATGTTTGCACACAAGAAAAAGAGATGTCATGGAAACTTTTAAAGTTAGATGAACTGTGGGACAGTTTCAAAGTTTGGTAAGCAAAAATAAACTGAAGCTGCTCACAGTTTGGGAATATTTTATCCAGTAATATGTAAGACCAGAGGAATTCTGAAAGTTCTAAGAGATAGCACAGGATGGTGGAGAAATTGATATTAAGCTGCTTTTAGATACACACAGTCTAATAAAAACAGGGCTTGAAAATAATATGAGTTCTTGACAAATAATACAGTTTTATAAATGCCACATGTGTGAATCGTAAAGCAGCAGTGCTTTTAAAAATTCGCAAACAGGGGCCCGCCCAGTGGCATGGAGGTTCAGTTCACACATTCTGCTTTGGCAGCCCAGGGTTCACTAGTTCAGATCCTGAGCGCAGACCTACACACCACTCATCAAGCCATGCTGAAGTGGTGTCTCACATCGAGCAACTAGAAGGATGTACAACTATGACATACAACTATCTACTGGGGCTTTGGGGAGAAAAAAGGAAAAAAGGAGGCAGATTGGCAACAGATGTTAGCTCAGGGCCAATCTTCCTCAAAAAAAAAAATGAGTAAATGATTTCTTTCTGGCATTAAATATCCAAGAGTTCTTTCGCGTCCCCCACATATGGCAGTAATTTTCCAGTTCCTTCCTAAGACAAATTTACTATTAATAACTTTATAGCAGCATTTCTTTTAAAAATTATTTTCAGAGCTTGCCAGATGGCTGCTGAGAGGATGGACATAGTCATCACCTTCATCTTCTTGCTTATGTAGAAGTGGACTTGCTGTTGCCTGTTATGGGAGGGTCTGGGAAAAGACATTGCTAAATTAGAAGGGTGAGAACTGCAGTCACCATAATGCAGAATAGAAAACAGAATGGAAGCTTGAGGATATAAAAGTACTATCCTAGTACTTTTCTACGGAGGGTCAGTTCTAGGGGAAACTGCAAAGTAGGTCAAGTTTGTGTTCAGCGTCCTAATCCTCTTTCTCAATAACCTCCTCCCAATTCCTGAATGTGTGGGGTTCCATCCTCACGCCAGTGAACAAGAGCCTCAATCTCTATCTTCCCATTTTCCAGCTACTGCTTTTTTGAAATAGCTCCTTCATAGTTAAGAGTAGGTAGTGAAAACCTTAAACTATTACCTTTCCAGACATAATTAGAAACATAGTGAAATTGCAGTCATTAAGCAGTGAATTAAGGAAGATGATTTGAAAGAATGGGGCTCAGAGCCTCGCCAAAGTTGTAAATCATATAACAAATACTGTAGTCATTTAAACTAGCCTAATCCTGTTTTGAATATGGGGTCCACAAGCAAAATTCAAGCACTGACTTAAAGAAAAAAAGGAACAACAACAAAAATCCATTAGCTTTAGTTTTTGTAGTTTGCTAGAATGTCCTCTGGGAAGTTCCTCTAGGAAGACAACTCTTAAGAATGTAATTTAGTTTTAAAACTGAACTCACTGGAGCAAAGCTGGCTTATTTGGTATTTCTATTATTCTCAACTTTTTACTGATTTTATTTTATTTTATTCATTTTGTGTGTGTGTGAGGAAGATCAGCCATGAGCTAACATCTGATGCCAATCCTCCTCTTTTTTGTTGAGGAAGATTGGCCCTGGGCTAACATCTGTGCCCATCTTCCTCTGCTTTATATGGGACACCACCACAACACGGCCTGACAAGCGGTGCGTTGGTGCATGCCCTGGATCCGAACCTGTGAACCCTGGCCCACCAAAGCAGATAGCAGGAACTTAACCGCTGCACCACCAAGCCAGCTCCCTGATTTTATTTTTATTAAATGTTAATCAGGGATTCCATTGTGAAATATTTTGAACCCAGAATGTAATTTAAGAAGTCAGATTTTCTAGCAGGAGAAAGAGGATAGTGGAGCCACAGAGTTGAATAGGAAAAAAAAAAGATTATAAAGCAATTAAATAAAATGAAAAATGAGAAAGAATTTGAATGGAGCAACTCCTGAGGCTCAAAAAAGTCCTAGAATCCAGTTACAGGGGAAGAGACCGATAGCTGGCCATCCAACAGGGGTGTCAGATGCCATGACGGTGACGTTTCCACTGCAATCCTGGCACAGGTGTCAACACTTGCCATGTACAGTGCTATTCCACTCACTTCATGCTTCAATTCAAGAACTTGGTTCCAGTCAGTTGTAAAGATAGCAGAAGACTGATTATCCTTGGAAAACTGAGAACAGTCACTGAGTTATCAATAAGGATCTCAGAGAAATCACCAGTCAGCATTTATGAAAACAGCACGTTTATTGTTTGGGAATCAATAGAGACTATTGAGTTTTAGGGAAAGCTTATTAAATCTTTTTAAGGAAGAAACAGTTATTGCTAATAATCAAAATACTTTACAGGGCTTGTAGTGGATAGAAATTCAAAGGTACAGTATTTCCTTAAAGAAGTCAAAGTATGAATAATATTCTGAGGCATAAAAAGTAAGTAACCTTCAAAAAATTTTGAAAGCGTTTTATTCTTTATAAAATTGTTTGTGACTCTTCTTTACAGAATAACATTATATGTATTTTTACTAGTTCTTGATGTAAATCAGTTTTTTTTATTCCAAAATATAAAATCAGTAAAATAGGATCAACTGTGTTTTGATCAACTTACTGTGTCATTTTCTGATAAACAATGGCTTATTAGATAGACATATAAATATGTTTGAGGGCTTTGAGCGGTTAACTTTGAGCGGTTAAGTGCGTGCGCTCCGCTGCTGGTGGCCCAGGTTCGGATCCTGGGCGCACACCAACGCACCGCTTCTCCGGCCTCAGCGTGGCCGCGTCCCACATACAGCAACTAGAAGGATGTGCAACTATGACATACAACTATCTACTGGGGCTTTGGGGAAAAAAAGGAGGAGGATTGGCAATAGATGTTAGCTCAGAGCCGGTCTTCCTCAGCAAAAAAAAGAGGAGGATTAGCACGGATGTTAGCTCAGGGCTGATCTTCCTCACAAAAATAAATAAATAAATAAATAAATAAATAAATAAATAAATAAATAAATAAATATACATATATTTGACTTTCTAACTAAGTAATGTGCTACTATGGTACCGTATAAATTCTAAAATATTTGGATTGTTTTATCTATCTATCTACCTATTTACCTACAAAATTTGATGACAGGAGTATGGAGAAAATCTAATTGACAGATAGAGAGGCAGGGCACAAAAATGCAATTTAACAGAAAGAAACTAAGTACATTCTTTGAGATTTCTTTTTTAATCACACTAAGGGAAACTAAAATAACCTCTTTCTATTGGAGAGTTTATTAACATATAGTACCTTAAAGCGATCTTCAGCTGTAGTGCAGTACAGCACACCTTCAACTAACTACTGAACTCTTTCAAATATTTGTGCTAAAATAATGGGCAACATATACTAGGGCTGTATATTTCGGATGATTAAACTGATGGTAGCAAAAATACACAAACATCAGGAACAGAACAAATGGAAAAAATCTAACTGCACAAAAGAGAAGAAAAAAAGTGACCTTTGAGCTAACAAAATAAAATTTCAAAAGGCCTAAGTCATTTGCAAAGGAAAACCATTATTGCCATAGAAAGTTCCATTGAATATGTGAAGATTTTTTTGAAATTGATTTTAATTTCTAAGTTAAAGAAATATTTCAATTTAGAGATAGAACATTATTTTTCTTAATAGAGATAGTTGAAACAGGGAAAGAAGCCAACTAAACTAATACAAAAATTGTAAAATATAATAGGCTACTGATTTTTAATTGAAATCTGTTAAGGTACTATTACAAATTTTTAGGAAAAGAAAAAGACTGATAAACATATTTCTTTATCTTCTAGTTTCTTTCTCTTAAGAGGAAATTTACTTTTGCTTTTTAGGAGATTTTTAAAAGTATTAAAAATTAAGTGTTAATATTTAAAATCTGACATGAGATAATTATTTGAATACAGCTGTCATCATCTTTCATCTGTAAAGAAAATTATTCTTTACAGTTGTGCATTGACTTAATTTGGTGTTGCCTCATGATGCTTTTCAAATAAATTAACAGAGTACATTGACCAAGACAATGGCTGATTGCTTCTTCAAACATTTTAAAATTATTTCTGAGTAAGCCATTCATTAGATGAATAGTATAAAGCATTGGTTAAGAGGGCGGGCTCTGAAGGCATGTTATTTTATTTCTAAGGCTGACTTCACTATTTATAGCTGCAGAACATTTAGAAAGTTTCTTAACATCTATTAAATGTGAGAGTAACAGTACTTACCTACCTATACATGCAATACAAACTACATAGGATAATAACTTTTAATTACTGAATAATTCATTCAATGCATATGAGCTATTTTGATGTTCTCCCTTGAGGTTCGCAGGCATGAACTCAGGTTTTAACTTGCTCTTCAATGTTTATTTGATGTCTAGTTACCACAATGCATCAGAATGTCTCTTTGAGTAAATTCTCCCATTTGGAGACAAAGTTGTGTAGAAAAGACACAAGTTTGGGCCGTAACTAGACCTAGGATAAAACTCCAACCTGCTGTTCAGGTTAATACACTTCACATAAGCTCAATTTTTTTATATGTAAGATAAAAATGATAACTGTTTTACTGTTTGCAGATTAACTAAGCTAATGTTGAAATGAAGCTACTACAGTTTATTGTAAGTAGTAAGAACTCAATAAATGCTAGTCTCCTTCTCTGAATCTAGACAGGTGGATAGATAGATATAAACAGTGATGCATAGACAGAGGAAAGAAAGGAAGGAAGAGAAATAAAAGAAAGCCAAAAGATGATTGTAGATGATGGAGAGAGAGAGATAGTTGGGAGGTAGATACGGATAGATAGGGAGACAAATAGATGACAGATAGAGGTAATTGAGAGAGGAGAGAGAGAGAAACAGAGACATCTCCCATTTCTATTAGTTACATACAGTTTCTTGAAGGCAGGCTCCAAGTCAAATTTATTTTTGATGTTCCTGAAGAATCTAATTTTCCTTACATATTGAAAGCATTTAATAGATATTTATTAAATAAATGAATTAATGAATCAAATTAATAACCAATCAATCAACAAAATACTATTTTAGCTAATCCTTCAAAATCATTTTTTAAAGTAGAAGTCAGTCTCTCTCCTATATAATTCACAGATTGCCTAAGTGTGGCTTTCAGATTCACAATCACTTTCCCATATTTATTAATAAGGATGTGTAAAAACTACATGTTTTACAGGAGACATTTCCTATTGGTATTCTCACTCTTAGACTAGTAATTATTCTACATGCAATATTAATTAAAATACTGTATGTGCCAAATATTTGTTCGTTTAAGAATAGCCACCTTTCTAAGATATTACTTTTTGATATCAAAATTGAAAAAACAGCTTTTTATAATAAAATTACATTTTCTGACATAAATGAAACCACTTCCTCTTTCTATAGGGGTCTTTCTTCATTCCCATCAAATACATTGCTCAGTTAGTGGATAGAAAGAAATTAAAGTTAGTGTGAGCAGCAAGTTATTTTTATTTTTTTTTTGGATTAATGAAGTTTCTCATGAAGATATAACAATAAATGCAAACTCTTTACTTACTCTATGCAGCTTTACAAATAGTAGCCAATGAATTATCTGTCAATCACTGTCATTCACACACATAGATGAGTCTATGTTAAGCTATGCATTCACATATCAAGATCCAACAACCTATTATTTAAAATGTGTCAAAAAGATTCACATATTATAATATCATGTAGTCAAAACCCATCAAGACCATTCAAGTCACTTCAAGTAAACATTCAAATTTGCAGGAGCTGTGAATATTAGATAAGTATTCAAATAGCTTTTGTTAAAAATAATTTAAAAAACAATATTGCATTGTTACACTGAAAGTTGCTGTGGTATATTTGGCACTTGTTACTTAGAAAAGAAGGCATTTTGGGAAGTCAACCTTAAAATAAATCCAGCATAATTATATTCAGTGCAGAAATAGTGGTATATATATATATATTAAACCGAATATATATACTTATTTCTGTATTGAAGGTATATATATGTATGTATGTATGTTTGTACTGAAATTTCAACATGATTAGAGAAATTAATAAGCATTATATCTGGTGATGTATGTGTGACAGGACAGACTGTACCACAGGTAAAAATTTACTTTCTATGAATTATCAATCAGTAAATGATTTAGAAGAATAAATGACTATGTCTATATAGTCTAAATATAGTTTCTCATTAAAATACCTAAAACAATAAATATTAAATATGCTTAAATACTACTATTTTGAAAACTAACATTAAGTAATATAACATGCATTTCTAATTCTGAAATCTGATTTATACAGCAGTTCTTTCTATTATAATTGGACATAAAAAAAACCTATGCACAGTGTCTAAGTCTTTAAATGTACAAGTAGCTCAATTCTCTTTGGGTGAATCATTAGCAAATATTCCGTTGTATTTGGAACAATAAAAACATCAAAATTAATAAAAAGCCATCTCAAACGAATAAATTGAAGGTAGACATTTAGAAAAAAATATATGTATTTATTAAGAAGTATTTCTTTTTCATCTCTATCAGGGTAAACAAGTTCATGTTTATTGGACATCCATGAAGACTTAGATATAAATCAAAAGGAGCCAAACTCTGACTTAGCTGTTATTTGATTCTTGAAAAACTACTTTGAAGCTAAAATTCACACTAATAATAAACCAACACTGCTAAGAACTATAAAATTGCAATCAAGTTTTTATTTCACCTAAAAGTGTTGAATTTACTAATTTTAATGCTGTAAATTAGTATATTAAGATATGCATATCTAGCTAGTATATGCCATGTTTTCCTTGTTAGTAAAATGCAACATAGGAAAGGTTAGGAAATATCCATAAAGATAAAAACAATCTAGTGACTTTGGTCAAGTTCTCATTTTAAGAAGATTACGGACTAATATCCATGGCCTTCCTTTTTCTGTTGTTACGGAAGTAGTGAATAGTTGCTTTTTGTCTGGGACAATCTTGGGATTTGCTATTTATTTTGATACATTATCAACGTTCCATTTCACCACGATAACGTGCAACTCTAGAACTAATAGGTTGATAATGATTTACACTTTGTAAACATTGGAAGGCTTCACTCACCTTGTTCAAGTGGTTGGCTTTTAGTTGAAGTAGTTTTCATCTTGAGTGCCTCCCTAACAGACATGTCACAGCAGGAGCCTTTGTTAGTGTCTTGGTCACTGTCAGCCTGATCACTGTCCCCGTGCCCACTGTCTCTCAGGCTGGCTCTTTCTGGATCCTTAAACGTGGAACTACTGAAATACATATAAAGAAAAAGAAGAGAAACTGTTGTCTCTACAAGTTTGAATCTGAAGTGTAGTCTCTTGCAAAGCAATTTTGACACGAATGCAAATGGGGAAGCTGAGAAAGTTATTTAATAGGCCTTACCTTTGAACAAACTGCTGCCTGCTGCCCATGTAATTGGGCTCTGCGGGAAAATTGTCTGTCTGCGAAAGAGAAGGAAAAAAATACGTATAGTTGTACACTGGACAAATCTCCTGCAGAGCAACAAGATTTCCTAGTGGAAAAATGATTAATAATTCAAAAATTCCCTTAATCTTCAGATTTGTGCATTTTAATTAAATTGGAAATTGCTGACATGTAATTATGTACTCAGAACAATTAAATGATTCCGGTCCACAAATTACCTGTTAAAGTAAACAATGAGCCTGTCATAACTGGCGTTCTCTGTTAGTACCAGGATGGATAACACTGTCTGTGTTGTTTCATTACTGAGATACCAACATTGAATATTTGTGGGAGGAGTGGAAAAATGACCTAATTTCTCCATATTAAAAGTGTGAATTATTTAATAATACTCATTTTTAAACATAATTACATCATCTGCTGGGATTCTATGCCCTCCTTGAAATAATATCATTTAAAGTCATCCACTCCTAAATTAAAAAATACAGGGCCTTTCCTTCAAATTTTGCCAATAACAAATACAGCATGGTACATATGGTTGAACCCATCTCTATAATTCATTCTCATCTGCATCCCTACTATGGAAACTGTACTCAAACCATACAGAGGAAAGGGTTATTAAAAACAAAGTAAAATAAAAATGAGAAATAAATGTTACTTTAAACACTGAGAGTAAAGACATTGAGAAACTAGGCTTGTTTTTGTGGTTGTTTTTACTGCTTTCCAAACTGACGTGGAGGTCTGCCAAAAAGAACTGAATTCTCCTTGTATCATAGAACAAAGTCTTTTGGGCGAAAGAGACTGGATCTTTCATAGATCTCCCTATACTGTACATTCATACACGTTACTGCTTCTTGCAGCTGACTCAGCGACAAAGGTTCTCCTGTTTTCTGCATCACTTCATATCACACCATTGTGCTCCGAAGGAGCTATGGGTTTGTACAAGATCACCCAGCATGCACGTATCGGTGACAGAGGAGCATGCACTTCATGAAGCAGAGGGCCCAAGGTAAGGC
This sequence comes from Ceratotherium simum simum, assembly GCF_057802395.1. NCBI lineage: Eukaryota > Metazoa > Chordata > Mammalia > Perissodactyla > Rhinocerotidae > Ceratotherium > Ceratotherium simum. The sequence continues at coordinate 48,612,872 of NC_141909.1, forward strand.
TTAATGTAGTGCAAGGTGTGTTTTCTTTATAAATAAGGCTAATTTGAACTAACAGTACTCTTTTTACTTCCCATATATTAATTTAAATTATTTGACTTTTTAAACTATTACTGGAAAAAAAAAAAGGCATGTTAAGAGTAATAGCTTCGAGTATTATCTAAGTTTCACCATCTGTTAAAAGTTTGTGGACGGAAACACCCTCACAAATTTCTTAATCTATAATTTCTTTTTTGTTGTTCAAATGACCTTTATCATATTAAATGCAAAGATAAAGGTAAACAAGGGAGATTAATTTCTTACTCCTAATCCTCTTAACCTAGTAGTTGGTAACAGACATTTTTCATTAGCATGTTGTAATAGTTTCTAGATTCTGTGAAGCACCTTCATTTTGGTTTCCATAATGACAAATTATCAATTTTTAAGGATAACTTGATCTTCTAGTAAAAATAATAGTAGTAACTAACACCAAGGGCAAAAATGTTTGCAAAAGAATTTTGCTAATTTTTAAAACTATAATTACTTAGAAACTCCACATTTTAATAAAACTAGTCCATCTTTTGAAATGGTCAAAAACATATGTCCATCCCACTATTGCTGTCAGTTAAAAGCTAAGAATGAGCATCTTAAAACACTTAGAACACCAAGAAAAACAGAATCCTGGGTATTAAGGAGAAAGTAAAATGAAAAGTAGAAGTGGAAACTTTAGTTAGAAAATATAAGTACTAATATAAGTAGTCTTGTGATTTTAATGGCTTTAATCAGGTGGAGCCTCATAAGATGTGGATCCCTATTCAGTTAGACACAAAGAGATTAGGAAAACTTTTTGTCACCTGTTCTGATAAGGACAGTATCTAAAAATGTTTGCATATTATTAAAGTTCTAAGCAATTCTAATAAAATTAAAGACTTAAATAAGAAATAAAATACATTTTCCCATTGAGTGAAGAGCTGTTTTTAAATTATATGCATGTGCACGCATGTGTGTGTGTGTGTGTGTGTGTGTATGTATCAGAGAGTTAGATGAACACTGAGCAATGGTGTTGATACCAAATACTGTTTTGATGAAAATAGAAAAACAAGAGGAAATTAGAAAAGAAGGGATTTTGGAAGGGAAAGAAAGAGAAGAAAAATAAAAGCAGGGAAAAAGGCAAGAAAAAAATAGAGGAAAAAAAAGGAGGACGAGAGAAACAAAAACATCTATGAAGGAGGAGGAATGAGGGTGGAAAGAGGTAAAAAGTCATGTAAAAAAAAAAATAGAAAGAACTTGATTTATTATTGTAAATTTCACAAACTACAATTTTAAAAGTTTATAACTTAATCAGTAGCAGATAATCAGAAGTTTTACTAATAATGTTGCATTCATCCACTAATAGGTAAGAATGTGAGAGATTGTGTGTGCATTTATAATTACCATAGTGAAATAGTCATTTGGCCTTTAATAAACATATAACTAATTCAGTATAAAAATCACACTGGTTTTAATATAGAAAATAACATTTTCATTATTCAGGCTCCAAAGGTGTCTGAAAACTCATTTAAAATAATCTGAATGTAAAATAACAGTATTTGCATAGAAAAATGTCAACTAGAGAAAAAAGCCCATATATATCACAGCATCATTTAATTTAGAAGTAGTTAGAAGTAGAAGAGATTTCAGATGTTTTCCAACACTGTACTCTAAAAATTGACTTCCACCTTGTATATTTATAAATCTTAATTTTTAAGTCTAGGAAGAAAGAAAAATTTGAAGTCAGACACTTGTAGCTTTTTAGGTCTCAGCAAAGTAATTAAATATGAATATTCATAACTCCTGAAAACTTTATCTTCTTCCATACAAACTAATCACTAGAATGTGTTCCCATCAAACGCAACTTGAATGCAGTGACTTAACTATTATTTTTAAAATATAAAAGCCATTTATTTATTATTATAAAAAGAGTACCCTGAATTGGTGGGTAGTTACAGAAAAGTTCTAAAGTAGACACTTTAGATATGATGATCTTTTTTATGTATTCTAAGGTCAGGATAAAAAGACAAGGGCTTTGATGTTTTTGTTATTTGCTCATAACAGATCAGAAATAACATAAAACTGAGTATGCTCTCCTAGTTTGATGTTTTGTTTCTTGTTATTTTGTTTGATGAAGATAAAAATTTAGATATTCTTAACTTTCATTTGTACAGAAAACACAAAGAAATAAACAAGTAATCAAGTAAACAAACACACAAAGTGGATAAAGTCTGCATGATGTGAATGGTTTCTTTGATTATTTGCCTTTATGCAATTCTCTACTAGTACTCAGCAAATTGTAATAAATTTATAAAAGATATTGATACTATTAAAATAGTAAAAATAGAAATTTTAAAAATATATCAAGCATTTGACAAAATTCAATATCTATTAATGACAAAAATTCTCAGCAAAATAGGAGTAGAAGGAAACTTCCTCAACTGTAGAGAAGAGCATCTACAAAAGAAAAGCAACTTATGGGCCCAGCCCCATGGCCAAGTGGTTAAAGTTCCTCGTGCTCTGCTTCTGTGGCCTGGGTTCTCAAGTTCACATCCCAGGCGTGGACCTACTCCACTCTCTACCCATGCTGTGGAGATGCACCACATACAAAATGGAGGCATATTGGCACAGATGTTAGCTCAGGGCTGGTCTTCCTCAAGCGAAAAAAAGAGGAGGATTGGCAACAGATGTTAGCTCAGAGTGAGTCTTTCACCCTAGCCCTCAGTACTTCCATTCACCATTGTACTGAAATCCTACTAAGTTCAATAAGGCAAGAAAAATAAATAAAGGACATACAAATTGGAAAGGAAGAGAAAAAAATTTTCACAATGTTACTGTATTCACAGGTAATATTATTGTTTAGGAAGAAAATAAGGAATCAAAACAAAAAAATAAAAACAAACAAACAAAACTTCATAGAACTAATAAATAAGTTAAGCAAGGTTGCCACATTCAAGGTCACCACACAAAAATCAATCAATCATATTTCTATATTCTAGCAATAAACTATTGGAAACAAAAATTGCAAAAGCAATACATTTATAGTAGTTCCCTAAAAATCAAGTACTTAGCAAATAAATATTTTTTAAAAACAATTACAGAATCTGTATGCTGAACATTACAAAAACTGATGAAATAAATCAAAGAAGACCTACATAAATGGAGAGATATATCATCTTTATGGGTTGGAAGACACAACATGGAAAAGATGTCAATGCCCCTCAAATAATCTACATATGTAACATAATTCCATTCATATTCCCAGCATGATTTTCTGTTGATATAGACACGAGGATTCTAAAATTTATATGGAAAAACAAAGGAACTATAATAGCCAAAATAATTTTGAAAAAGAAGAATACACCACTTAAAATTACACCACCCTATTTTAAGAGTTACTATGGGGCCAGCTCTGATGACCTGGTGGTTAAAATTCGGCGCACTCTGCTTTGGCAGCCCGGGTTTGATTCCCAGGCACAGAACCACACCACTCGTCTGTCAGTAGCCATGTGGTGGCTGCAGCTCACATAGAAGAACTAGAAAGACTTAGAACTAGAATATACGACTATGTACTAGGGCTTTGGGGAGGGAAAAAAGAAAGAGAGAGCAAGATTGGCAACAGATGTCAGCTCAGGGTGAATCTTTCCCAGTAAAAAAAAACAGTTACTATGAAGCTACACTAATCAAGATAGAGTAGTATTGTCAATGGAAAAGACACATAGATCAATGGAACAGAAGAGACTATTCAGAAGTAGCCCACACAAATACAGCCAATTGATTTTTGAGAATGTTACGAAAGGCAATTCCATGGATAATTAAAAAGAAATGAAATTCAACCTACACCTCACACTTTGTTAAAAAAAAAAAGTGTATCATAGATCTAAATGTAAAATATAAAACTGTAAAACTTTAGAAGAAAACCTAGCAGAAAAATCTTTGTGACCTGGCATTAGACAGAGTTCTTAGACATCTTACCAAAAGCACGATCTGTAGAAAAAAAAAAGACCCAAATTGACCCAGCAATTTGGTATTTACCTCAAAGAAATGAAAGCTATGCTTACACAAATATTTGTACATGAATATTCACAGGCACTCTCTTTGCCAAAACTGGAATCAGCCCAGATATCTTTCAACAGGTGAATAGATAAACAGATTGTGGTTCATACATACAATGGAAAACTACTTAGCAATAAAAAAATGAACTATTGATGCAACAACTTGGATGAATCTCAAAAGCATTATGTTGAGTGAAAGAAACCAGTCTCAAAAAGTAGCAAACTGTATGATTCCAATTATAAGACTTCTCAAAAAAGCAAAAACTATTATGATAAAGAACAGATCAGTGGTTGCCAGGGGTTAAAGTCGACTATAGAGATATAGCATGAGGAAGCTTTTTGGGTGATGGAACTGTTTAATATCCTGTTTGTGGTGGTGTTTCATGAAGCTATACATGAATAAAAATACGTAGAACTCTACACTCAAAAAACGTTCATTTTACTGTATGCCAATAAAAGGTAATCCTAAAAATATATCTACAGTGATCATCTGCATCTCATATATGCTGAGGATTCTTCTGTCTCATTGAGAATTATAAAACTACAAGTTCTTTCATTAAATATTCTCAATAAAGAGTGTTTCTGAACTTGGCCTTTTAAAATTATACTGAGCTAACTTTTAAAACCTGTGTAGAAATCCCATATTCATTTGTACAGACTACAAATTGATTTGGGATATAAAGATCTATTTAGCCACACTAGCAAACCCAAGCAACAGCTCTATAAGACAGTCACTTTAAATATTTAAATATGAATTCTTTAACTCAGTTTTCATTTCTTTCAAATATGTTTTTCTTCTGTGCAGTTCCCATTTACCCAGCCATAAAATAAATACTTGAAATAAAGATTTAAGACTGCATTTATTGCAAAGGAGTAGATTTTCCTTTCAATACAGGAAACAAACATGGCTATATCATGAAAAACTAGGATCCATCCTCAGAAATGGTGAGGGGTTTTTTGTTTTTTGCTGAAGAAGAGTCACCCCGAGTTAACATCCATTGCCAATCCAGCTCTATTTTTGCTTAAGGAAGATTAGCCCTGAGCCAACATCTGTGCCAATCTTCCTCTATTTTTTTGTATGTGGGATACCTCCACAGCATGGCTGGTGAGTGGAGTAGGTCCGCGCCTGGGATCTGAACCCGCAAATATGAGCTGCCAAAACAGAGTGCATGGAACTTTAACCACTCAGCCATGTGGCTGGGCCCCAGAAATGGTGAGTTTTTGAATTTGAAAATACGTCTTAAAATTGATTCTATTCATAGAATATCTTTTAAAGACTCTAAAGAAATTTAATATGAAATGATTAGCATCTAAGATGTACCAAAGTGTATGCAAAATATTGTACAAAATGTATGCAGGGGCCTGGCCCCATGGTGTAGTGGTTAAGTTCAGCACACTCCGCTTCGGCAGCCTGGGTCTGCGGGTTTGGATCCCAGGCGTGGACCTACACCACTCATCAGCCATGCTGTGGCAGTGACCCACATACAAAATAGGGGAAGATTGGCACAGATGTTAGCTCAGGGCAAATCTTCCTCAGCAAAAAAAAAAAATGTGTGCAAAATAATTTTACAACTTTGGTGGTAAAATTAAGATAACACTATCTAAAATGTGTAGATAGTGCTAGTGTAAAATACTTCAGTGTAAGAAATGTGTAGTTTTATGTTTTATATGAGATAATATATGAAATTTTCTTAGTTATATAACACAATTCCTGTTATAACTTTTTAATTATTTAAAATCCTACATGCGGCACTGTAATAATCATGAAATAATGATAACTGGATGAAAGTCTGGTGAATTTTAAAGCAATACTTAGATATCTGGAAAATGAGACAACTCTAGGATGAGAAAAATAAAGACCTCATCATTTTGAGTCTTATTTCAAATAAATTTCTAAGAAAAAATATCAGAATGCTGTTCTCCAAATGTATCCCTGAAAAAGGAAGAGAGAATAACATGAGCATTAGGAAACTGGATTCTGTGGTTAGTTTTCATCATCATAGATACTATTTAAGTAAATGTTGCTAGAATTCAATCTGTGATTAGTACAATCACTATCCGACAACTAAATATAAAAGCAATACCTTGGTGTTAATTTGCCAGTATTATCTTATATTTCCCATTATGGAGTCATGGGATAGTCAGGAAATTTCCTATGGAGAGAACAATTTTGACAAACCAAACACCTCTAGCGTTTCCAGAATCTCTCATGTAGAAATACAGGAGGCAGTGGTTTATAAACTTCTGGCTTTTCTGATTTTTTTTTTTTCCTTTCTTTGTCAGTTTCTTCACCAAAGAGGAGACCTTTGGGACAGAGGCCCAATGGATAAATTCACTCCATAAACATACGTTTAGCTCAGACCATAAGCAATACAAAAAGTACAGCATTCAGCAATGTAAAATTCACAAAATCTGAGATCCTGTCAGGAATACAAGGCATGCAATAAACCAGGAAAATATAATCCATATCTAGGAGAAAAATCAATCAATAAAAACAGATCTAGGCATGAAAGAGATGATGAAATTAACCAATAAGGACCTTAAAAATCTATTAGAATATTAAAAATACGGTCAAGAATGTAAAAACATGACCCTGAGCATAAAAGCCTCCTTAAATTTTGAGCTCTAAGCACCTCTCTGCCTCATCTTGATTTTGAGCCTGAAAGAAAGAAACAGATGATATAAAAAAGACCCAAATGGAACTTTTAAAAATAAAAACTACAATATTTGAAATTAAAAATACACTGGATGGAACAGACAGCAGATTAGACACTGAGGAAGAAAAGATGCAACTCTTCGCGCCAGGTTCTAGAAGCATTTGCCTCAATAATTATACATAACATTAAAATATTTTTTGCATTTATCTGTATAAACTTTATATATTTGTGTCAAAGGTGTCTTTATAAATTTGTAATATACTAGAGAGTAAAGACAGGTATGTCAAATACCAAGAGGATCTCCCAAAACTTGCAACACAAATAAGAAGAAAGTTTTAATTCCAGAGGTATTGATCTAAAACAGGAATTATTAAAGAAAAATGAAGGTATGTCTTTGACTCTTTAAAGTCATTGTTAAGAGAGCAACTTACCTCTCACAAACTAATTTGGGGTTGGACGTGCAAGTATGGTTGTAAATCACATCTTTATAGCTCGGTTCTACTTAGATGATCAGTGTTTTCCTAATCCAGGGATACAAGGGACGTATGGTGATAAATCACATCTTTATAGCTCAGCTATATTTAGATGATCAGTGTTCTCCTAATCCAGGGATACAAGAGAGTGGAATTTTGAAAATTCCTTTGAATTAGGGACATAAGGTTGATTGCACATATTGATACCATTGGTTGAAAACAAAAAACAAGTTGAACTTTTCCCTTAATTCAAAGGCACTGCTTTTCACATTGATAACAAGCATTCTCTTTGCAGCAGACTGAACACAAAGGAGTGTTAAGAGGTGAATAATTCACGTAAGCCTTTTCATACCGACATTGCTTCTGATAGCTTTGCCTTCAACAGAATATATGGTGTGGTTCTTTCTACATTGCTGAAGTAGGCAACCGCATTTTAAGCCACTACTTATAAAGTTATCTGACAGCACCTACAGCTTTGGAATTTTTAAAGTGCATGAAGTATGGCAATAACTATATTTATCAGTGATTTTCAAAATAATACATTTTATATAAGTATAGTGTGGTTGACATTTCTGTTTTGTTACTAAAGGCATAATAAAAACAAGAGAAATTCGTACCACATTTAGCAAAAACTAGCATAACTAGAAAAGAAAAATGAGAGGACAAGAACAGTTACATCCTGTAGGGAAGAATTTTAAGTCTACTGCTCAATTAGGATGACTTAGATGATTTTTTTAAAGTGATGTGGCTGTATGTTAAAAATTCTTGCAAATGTTACCTCTTTTATAAATGACGCTGATAACCTTAATAATAACTTATTGCTAGAATTTAATTATGTAATTTATGAATCTTGAAGAAAATCATCTTTGACAAGAAAGAAGAAAATTGAGATAATCGAAAGGTAAGGAGCGCTATTTGTTATTCATGAAAGCACACAAAATAGAGAAGGCTGCACATTCTCTTCATGTACTTCTGAAGCTTGGGGCTCAGAGGCCAACAAGGTGCCACTGAATGCTAGATGTACTTTCTCATTGGCAATGGCATAGCGTTATGCCACGAAATGATGTCTTTGGAAAAAATCCAAATTTACTTCAGGATTGCTAACTTTAAGATCCTCCAATTAAACCATTCTCTTCAGTAGAGTCAGCCTCTCCATCTCAACTCTATCCAATATCCAGTCTTTCCTTTTTCTTCCAGTGGTGATGGTGGCAAGGTGAGTTTGGAGTTCTTTTCTTTTCTGGTTTTGCTCTTTCTCAGCCAGACATTTCATCCTGGGAGACTCTCCTCTGCTTTCCTCCCATCATGCTCTTTCCATCTCTATTAAGAATACGGAAGGATCTTTCCATTGGAGAGAATATCTAAAACTAAATCCTCTGCAATCAGGCCTCAAAAACTAAGACCTCAAAGCTTATATATAGTCAATGAAAATTCATTACAAGTCTGAACTTCTAGAATTCTCGACTTGAGCAAAATAGAAAAAGGAGGGCTGCAAATTGGTGACATTATTTTACTTATTATCACTATGAATGCTGAGTCTTCTGCAAGGTACATTTCCTCAAAATCTTATTTTATTAATTTTAAGGAACTTGCTAATAAGCAAAAGGAAATTTTTACAAATGGAATTATTTAGATGCAAACCAGTTTTTAGTCTAATTCATTTAGCTAATATAGACGTGCTTTGAAACGATACTGCATTGAATCTAAATGTATGTAAATAGTGTCATTGTGTACATTCTGTGCTAGGAGATTTGGAGTATGCTGTCCTTTATTAGGATCTACAAAACAGTATTATTGATATTTATGATTCATTCTTCTCAATTGTCCTAGGATACACAGTAGTGTCATTGTCCACGTTTCTTTTTTTAACAGAGAAACTCCAGCTAAGTGACTTGCATAGAGTTGCCCATCATAGACCCAATTTATTGTAGAACAATAACACTTGCCAGAGACTGCCAGGACAAGTTGGTTGCTGTACTGCCTCTCTGAGAAATAGAGAAAAATAATGATCCATCCCAATATTTTTAGAAATAAGTAAATGATAAATTAATGTAACTTGCTTTGAAAATGCTTTTAAAAATTGTTCCATACTAAGCAAAAATAGTGCTACTATCACCTCTAATAACGAGAGTTCTTTGAAAGAGTCTGCACTTCTACCTTTCTGTATTTCCATGTAAAATTATTTTAATATGCTGAACATTATAAATAACTCCAGTAACTTGATTTTTCCTAGAGCTAAACTAGATTTAGATAATAATGGCCATTTATTATTAAATATTCTAATGTATGCAGTAGGCTTAACTATATGTTTACTTACCATCATTACAGTCATATATTGTCAAAATAGGCACTTCTGAACACTTACCTTTTAAAGTGCAGAAGAAATTTAAGATATTACGTTTAGTCAATCTTTATGTAAAATTCCCAAATAACTAATTTAAAAGATGAACCGAACTGTATGTCTGTTATCCATTTCTTAAGTTAATTTTTTCACACTACACTAATATTAAAAATTTTATGAATGAAATAATTTTGGTAAACATAATTCACCCGTCTTGCTCCTGAAAATATTACATTGTCAATCAGAAGGTAATGTCAATTATTATTTAGATAATAGGATATATTTTGCAAATGAAAGAAAAAATTATCAACAAGATCAGTCTCCTGTCTGATTGTGCATCAGCTTTTCAAGTCATCACCTGTATAGGTGCATTCCAATTCCTAATAGCAGAAAAAAAAAATAGGAGGAATTCAAGGTGAAATTGAATGATGCAACACTTTTCTAATTTTTTCCTTCCTCTAACTCTTGAGAGGCATAGATAATTTTTAACTCTATAATTATAAGCAATAATTCAGTCAACCTGCTTATCAACCAATACATTTTACAAGGAATTAGTTAATACTTTTGGGGAATTTTTAAGTCCTCAGCTTTTTGCATGGGTTTCAAAGATAATTTACTAACCCCTTCCAAAAAGCAAAAATTATGTAAAAACTTAAATTTCCAAAAAAATTTGCCCATTGGATTTGAATTTTTGGTTTGAAAACAAAAGAGTAAGTTGAGAGCACAATTATGGAATTTTAGGTGATAACATACATGTGATTTGGACGACTTGTCCTCAGAAATACTGTTACAAAGGAAAAGGCATTCCTAAATTTGAGGAAAAATTATTAATCAAAGTTATGCGTATCAGATTCCAGAATATTTATCATTTTCTCTCTGAAATACAAGAATAACTATCACATTTAAAATGTATTATTCAGGGGCCGGCCTGGTGGCGTAGTGGTTAAGTGCTGGTGCATCACTGCGGCAGCCCGGGGTTTGCAGGTTCCGATGCCAGGCACACACTGAGGCACCGCTTGTCAAGCCATGCTGTGGCAGGTGTACCATATATAAAGTAGAGGAAGATGGGCACAGATGTTATCCCAGGGCCACTCTTCCTTGGCAAAAAGAAGAGGATTGGCAACAGGTGTTAGCTCAGGGCTGATCTTCCTCAGAAAAAAAAAAAAAAAAGAAGAAATAAAATGTACGATTCAATGGAAATAGTCCATTTTAGGCTGGTGTTCATACCTGAAATTTAAATAAAGCTAAGTGTCTTTACTAACGTTAACATATTTTTAATTAAACATTAGCATGAAATGAAATGAAGTATCTCTGCTCTTTATCAGATGATCACTTAATACCTAATTCAAACATCCCCAGCTCTTTCTTTGCTTGAGGACTTTATTTATTTATTTTTTTTTTTGTTGAGAACATTTAAGTTCTTTTATTTTTTTTTTTTGTTTTTTTATTGCAGTAACATTGGTTTATAACATTGCAAAAATTTCAGGTGTACATCATTGTACTTCTATTTCTGCAAGGACTTTAATTCCAAGAATTTTTCTCCTCTAGTGAAAGAAGCAATCTTATCTAGACAATCACCTCCTGAGACAATAGCTCTGTCCTCTTCCATTTCTAGTTTTGAAGTAACAGACAATCATTTTGATTTTTTTAGAAACTGTTTATAACCTACATGGTAGTTTTTTAACAAACATACAAATGGTAAAAAATTAAGAAATATTGTTAACAGTTAGTAATGCCTTAAAACAGTGGTTGGTAAAGTCTGGCCCATGGGCCACTATCTGGTTTTTTTTTTGTGAGGAAGATCAGCCCTGAGCTAACATCTGTGCTAATCCTCCTCTTTTTGCTGAGGAAGACTGGATCTGAGCTAACATCTATTGGAAATCCTCCTCCTTTTTTTTTCCCCCCCAAAGCCCCAGTAGATAGCTGTATGTCATAGTTGCACATCCTTCTAGTTGCTGTATGTGGGACACGGCCTCAGCATGGCCGGAGAAGCGGTGCGTTGGTGCGCGCCCGGGATCCGAACCCGGGCCGCCAGCAGCAGAGCGCGCACTTAACCGCAAAGCCACGGGGCCGGCCCCCCACTATCTGTTTTTAAAAATAAAGTTTTATTGGAACTTAGCTATGGTCTTTCACTTATATGTTATTTATGGCTGCTTTCATGCTTCAGCGGCAGAGTTGAGTAGTTATGACTGAGATCGTACGGCCCACAAATCCTAAAATATTTACTATCAGGCCCTAAAGAGCAAAAGCTGCCGGCTTCTGGCTTGAAAGGACAAAGTCTCAGCTCTTAACCATATGATTAAATTTTTTACTATACTCACTCCTGTAGATAAAATACTAATGGGGCATTTTCACATATGCACTACGCTCACTGAGGTTACAGTTTAGAAAAAAACACAAGCCATTTTCATCCTCTGTAGGACACAGATTCCCCTCACAGAGTATGCATTTGGAAGGCATCTGATTGAAAAGTTGTTCATATTTTTTTAAGTGGATTTCAGTGTTAGGTGATTTGTAGCATGTTTATATTCAATTGCAAACTCTTAAAACTGTGGAAACAGCACCATCATGGGAACACCTGAAAACAAAATGCACTTAGACGCATGAAGTTTCCTGAAGTGTATTACAAGTTCCTCTAGAGTGTACTTAGAGTAAGAGTGAGTAACCCGTTCTTTCCCAGGGGAAAGTACTCTTCCGTTCTTAGTCCTTTGTCTCCTGTGCTTCTTCACACATTTTACAGGGTTATCTCGTCACTGTGTTTCAACCTTTCCAAATCTATTATTTCCTTTCAACCTCACCAGCTGGGGCCATTATAATTATTTCTATTATGTGGATGGAGAAATTGAGGCCTGTGGAACTCATGAAAGACGAGCTGGAGGTTCCAATATGAGTAAGTAATATGAAAAAGTTTCATTTGACTCAAAATTTTGGAACTCTTTCAAATAAAAAACCTGCAAGTACTTGATGATTCGCCTTGCTTTTGTGTGTTTTGTGCTTTTCTTTCTATTCTATTCTATTTATCATTGTCTGACGCATTTTACAGATTTATCGTTTTCATTCTAATAATGTTTGTTCATCAGTGTTCCCTACAGAGTTGTAACACTAGGTCACACCCCCTTGAATGGCTTTGTTCCTATGACTATTCAGCTCTGAATTAGATTAAATACAAATAAAAGCAATGAGGTCTACTGGACAATGTTGATTAGAATAAAAGAATCAAAGCCAGTTCTATGATCAAATCTGAGAATCCTTGGCTGCTTCTGGAGTCGCCAAAATCTGGAAATATTTACACTATATAAGACCAAGCTAGAGAACCTCTTGAAACTACTGCTGGTTTCCCATTTGAAAGACCTTGTACCATGTATTGTACATCAATCCCAGAAGACTTTTTCATGCTTAATATTTGGAGGTCTTAGAGGATTCTCTTCCAAATTAACATGCAATCTATGAACTAAGTTGCAGTACTTAATAGCAATTATTCATGCTATAAGATGTTCTCATACTCCATAGACACCTCAATATAAATGTATATTAAACATGATATCCCAACTGGTGTAGGAGCAAAAACCCTCAACTCTGAGTCAGATGACATTCGGTCTCTATTCCTAGCCAGTTTATGTACTTGGGTAGCATTTCTGTGCTTCAATTTTCTCTCATGAAAAGAAGTGTAAATAAAATCAAGTGCTATCATATGTCTCTAACTTTCTAGTATTCGTTGCCTTATGATAATTCCTTTGTGAAAACTTCTCTTCAGTTTCTACCTGGTGTGAGCTTTTCTTCCCACAAAGTCTTCCTGCATAAAAAGCACAGTTCTTAAGGAAGACAACATCTTTCCACTTCAGAGCTCATTTTCATAGTTTAAGAAGTTTAATATATCCAGAAACCAATTTTTGCAAGATAGTCCATCAAAAATGGGTCACTTTTTAAAAGGTCTATTTAACATTAAAACAAAAGTGACCAATCATGGTTTAGAGAGGTCAAAATGGAAATTTCCAATAAAATAAATTATCATTCCAGTAAAATTACTTTTTTATAATCATAAATTCTCTGGAGTAAAATTGTACTCTCATACAATTGCTAACATTTAGGCCAACTGAAATATTATTTTTACAGAGAATATGTCTTCATATCAGTACCCTAAAGTTTAATTGCTCCAGAATGTTTCATGTCATTTGCTGTTAACAACAATAATAATATGTGTTAATATTTATTCAGCATGTAGTGTTGATCATATTCTTTATATGCATAATCATATTTCATCTTTAATTCTTATGACAGCTCTATGAGTAGCAAATATTATTAAACCTGATAAGAAAACAGAAAAAAAGAGTTAAGCAATTTTCTCTGGACTGAAAGCTAATTTTTTTTTTTAAAAGAACCTTGGGAATAAGATTTCAGTGTAAAGAATCTGCCAATCACACTATAACTGATCAGATGAATATATCATTAAATTGACCCAGAATTCCACAGTTGTTAAGATAATATGATACTACATCATTGACATGGAAAGATGTCTATGATATATTTATATAATTTTAAGCAAAAAGCTGCTTAATTTATTATGTTTACTATATACCACTTTTTGTAAAAAATCTAGTACTGTGTGCATGTGTGCACATGCACATGTGCGCATACGGGGATGGGAAGATATACAGGTTCACAATCCCTTATTCAAAACCTTTGCACCCAGACATATTTTGTAATCTTTAACTCTTCCATATTTCAGAATGATATTTTGTTGTATATGTCAAATATTAACCATCCCAGCAGGGACTGGTACAGCATCTCAGAATTGAACGTATTAATATTTCTTCAGTAAAAAAATGTGATATTAACATTACGTGGAACAAATAAAGATTAAAAACAGCCTTAAATCAGTTCAGGTCGGAGTCCTTTGGATTTTGTAATTAGAGAAGAGATTGTGGATCCAAACAACAAAAGGTTAGCAATAGCTACCTTTGAGTACTAGATTATAAGCAATTAGAACTTTTTAAAGCAACTTTCTCTAATTTCAGTCCACAAGTACATAATGAGTACTATACACCAGCCACTGTTTTAGGTATGTTTTTTTAATAGTATATTTGCAGTTAGTAAGAATTTCCCTTAAAATTAGAAAAAAAAATGTAGTCATTTAATTTTGCAAAAAATGAAAAAGAAAGGAGCTCAAAGACCAATATACTGGAAAACAACTTGAAATTATTTTAATGCAAAAATTTGGATTTTTGCCATCAGCATTTTGCAATAGTTGTTTTTACTATGAGGAAAGTCTCTTCTAGGGAAACTATAGACTTTCTAAAAATCGAACAGGAAAGGAGAAACTGGCCCTGCAGTCAAATATAGCCAATTCATCCCTGGAGGCTGACTACAAATTTTCAGTTCAATATAGAGTAGTTGAAATCCAAAAGGCACTAGACTAGCAGTGCCTGAATCTCAACTCCACAGGTCTAGAGGCACAGTCTCAGTAGAGTGGCTTCATCTTTGGAATATCTGCTATGGAATAAAAAAATCCAGGGTCCAAAAATCTCATATACTTACAACTCAATTGTCCTTGAAGAACTCTTCCTTATAGATTACCTAATGCCATACTTTTAAAAAATACTATATCTTCTTATCGGTGCATTAGACACATTTTTGTATAGATATATATTTTGTATATATATAAAACACAAAGTAAATAATTTTCAGCAAAAAGAAATGAAAAAGCAGAATTGTTCTCTTTGCTCACAGCCTGCTTTCTCCTTCCTTCTTTTCAAAACAGGGAATCAGGTTATCATACATAGTTTGAAAAACAGGTTTTTCCTCTCTCTGAGTTTATTCAAGCAGAGTCAGGTAGTTTATAAAAGCTATACACTTAATATAAAAAAAGCCAAAGTATAAAACTCTTCCCTTAGTCTAATTTGATTTAAGGATCCTGATACCCTTTTTCTTGAGAGGACAGAACATCACAAATCTGAAATGGAGCACCTCGTAGCATAGCGCATAAATAGCTCCAGCTGAAAGCATAACAATAAGTTCTCCGTCTATTATTGCAGAACCAATAAATAAGCTTAATGAAAATCATGACACATCATTACATTACTCTGGCTTGCCTCTATTCATTAAAAAAAAAAAGATGAGTGCATTTAAAATAATTTCACATGTCAAATGAGAATAAGCCTTTCAATTGAAATGATGCTGAAAAGAATATTTCTAAAGGGCAGATGCATGGTCTTATGTGGCTTATATCAAGATTACGATAGAAGTAGGAAGAATCTGAGCAGTAACTGCTTCACACCAGTGCTGTAGCAGCATAGTATCCAAAACATTTACATCATTCACTCATGCCATGTGTGTTTTGGAATTATGAAGTCAATAAAAAAACATTAAAAAGCTTTAGAACAAGCTTCCCTGTCAATTAGCCCTTAGATGGATTCTACTTTTTCAGTTTCCCTGTTGATTACTAGATTATACTAACAGCACTGGCTTGTAAATAAGGAAGATCTGAATCCTATTAATGGAGATATGCTGCCAAAATAATCAGCTTCATACTTAACAAGTTTCCAAGTATTTGGAAAAGCTGTGAAATGGGATTATAAGGTTAAGCTGTGTACATCTGGCTCATCACTACATAAATATTTCAGAAATTTGATCTCGTAGGCTGAAGAAACACCTGTCTAATCATGACTCTTTTCCAATTTACACGAACTTTAGTGAGCAGAGCAATACGCAAATGCTGACAAGAGATCGTGATCAATTTACATAATGTACTTCTTATGTTAGGCATATAATTTTATCATATATCACCCTTCTGAGTGAAGACATAAGAAACATCTTAGGAAGTGGTATCATACTTATGTTGGCAAAAGGGGTTGGGGGGGGTGCCAAAATTTTTGAAATTCACGATAACCCCCTGAAATACTAAATACTCTTTCTTTTTCTTATGTCATGGTATGTAATTTTAGTGTAATTGGATGTTGTAAGTATGAATATAGTGTAATACGGACCCAGAGAATAATTAATGAGAAGCAGGACTTAGCACATAAAATAACAGTAAAAAGTTCAGCAGTCCCTCTAGTTAATCGAAACCTTAATGAAGTCGAACATTAGTTGCTTTAACCAGATCCAGCATTATATAACTATGCTGATTCTTTGCCAAATATACACCTGTCCATTAAGCCTGATTTTATTTTTTCAAATTTTGTTCGAAAAGGTAATTGGGTTGAAAATGTACTGAATATAACTCTTATCGAATTAACTTCAAATGTCCAACTGGAAAACAGATTTTGAAACTAGTGTCCAAAATGGCAGCTAAAGGTCAATGAATCAAATTTCCAGTTATATTTCCTGGGAGCAGATGGGTGCGATGAAACCTAATGATTGAATTTTAAATGCTTTCGTGCACCTTTTATCTGTTTCCCAACATGTTGATTCTACCTTAATGCTCTAACAAGATAATAGGTTTATTACAATTAACCAACTGAAATGATATCTCCATTTTCCAATTATTTATATCGTATTACCCGAGGATATTGAATCAGAGATCCTTTCTTTCTCCCACTCCTAGAGCCTTTCCATTACCATGCCACACTTCCGCCAAATAAAACCCAAACTATAGTATCATTAAATAACAGATGTGTCTTGGAGATTTGATTTCTCTAGTGAAATGATGAGTATTTAAAATAAAGTTCACGTTCACCGAGGCTCAACAGGAAATTTCAAATGAAAATAATTTTAAGGAATTTATTGACTAAGTTTAACTACAAATTTCCTTTCCTTATCTTATGAACTGATATGTTAGTCTATTTCTCTGACCTGCATAGGTATAAACAAATAAAGATGGTTTATCAAGAGATAAAAAAATTAAACTTTCTATTTTCAGGAGTGGCAGATGGAGGGTTTTATCTCTACTATATCTCAGTAGAGCATACTCTTGCCTGAAAAACAGAAAGAGGGAATCCTATGGACAGGTTTATTTTATACCTTTTATATAAAAGAAAAATCAACATTTTACCTCAAAATATGTACTCAAGTCTAGATTCAAGGAAATCAAAGAAGCTTTTTATTTTAAGAAACAAAAGTTTCTTGTCTATTAAATGCATTCTAATACTGCTAAACATAATACTATTCACTCATTTCAAATCCATCCCACCCCTATATAGCTCCACTATGTAAAATCAACTATATGAATCTTGGGCCCAAATGTACAAATAGGTAAACATAAAACTGGTGATAAACACCACCAAGGTCTCATCAACATATATATCCAAATGTTTAAAAAATATTTGCATTGGATATAAATATACAAGGTTCTTAAGGTATCCCTGTAAAAGTATATTTTCTGAATGGATATCACAGAAAAGAGACCAGATGACAAGGATAAGAAGAAAAGAATTAGAATAGGTCAGTATAAGACATAATTAGTAATTCCTTTCCTTTTACTTCCCTCCAATTATGTGTTGTGATACTTTTCAAATAAGCAACTTTTTTAAGTTTTTAAACGACATATGTTTTTAGATTATATGGTTTTAGGTGAAGGCTAACATAAATCATGGAAACGTGTATTTACAAAACATTCACTTTTTGTGTGTGTGTGTGTGAGAAAGATCAGCCCTGAGCTAACATCTGTGCTAATCCTCCTCTTTTTGCTGAGGAAGACCGGCTCTGAGCTAACATCTATTACCAATCCTCCTCCTTTTTTTTTTTTCTCTCCCCAAAACCCCAGTAGATAGTTGTATGTCATAGTTGCACATCCTTCTAGTTGCCAAAACATTCACAATTTTACCAACATTGTTTGGAAGTCACATTTCCAGCAGATTTCTAAGCTGTATTCTTTAAAAGAAAGCATGTATGATAGTTCAAGAAACAGCACATTCAGAGAAATGAGTAAAATTCTCACAGATTATGGAATATTACAGGCCCACCTTCTGATCGACTGTCTGAGAGAATATTTGCTCCCGGTCCTTAGGCCTCTTGGAGTGACATGAAACCAAGACCCAGCTGGGCATCCTATCTGGAGAGAGCAGCAGCACTGATGGCTGCCTTCTTTCCCAAAATGCCAAATATTCCAGGGTGGATTTACAGATGAACTTGAACTATAATGTTTAGATAATTATGGATATAAATGTCCCCTTTGAGAATTTATTATTTGTGGTCGAATCTTATGTAATATTTTAACACTATTAGTTTAATCTTTCAGAAAGTCTTTCTCTGCTTTATGAATGTTAATTGACAATGAATCCTAAACTTCTTAAATTTATATTTCTATGCTCTTTCCTAGTATTTTTTCCCTTCATTTTGTATCTTAGCTACTCTGGCAAATGGGGATAATTAAATTTTTAATACAGCTTGAAAGCTCATTCTCCTTGAAGCCTTTATTCTACCAAATTTCCTTATTGTTAGATATGGATTTTGCAATTAAAATTTAAAACTCAAATAAATAGTAATTAAGTCCTGGAATAGCTTAAAAGTAGTAAATTATTTCAGCTAAGAGCTTTTAAAAGTTTTCATTATTTATTAATTGAATTAACGATTATGAATTGAACCACACTGCAGGTTGTAGATTATTTTAAATAACAATACTGAAATGGGCAACATACTGTTTATATGAATGCTTAGCTTACTTTTCCTCAATATGTACATGAAAATTTCATACCACCTACACAAGATAAATTCTGAAATTTTAAGAAAAGTTTTGTAAGTTTGGTTATTATTACTACATACATTTGATAATTGCCCATGGTGATTTTTTTTTCCCATTATCAGATGGCAAATAGTTGATATCAAAGTGATGAAATCATAAATTATATAGCAACAAATACAAATAAGTGTAATCCCAAAATTAGTATTTATGCTTTATCTATAATGTCATTTCATTAAAAAAATTGTATGGAAAGCAAATTATTCACATGGAAAGTCTCTATAAATACAAACATCTTAAATTTAATTAAAATATAGAAAAAGGGATCACATTAGTTTCTTAATAATTTATTAAAGCTGTGTCATCTTTAAAGCCTTAACAAATAGATATAATATCAGAATTGCATAGTTTCAGTACTTTATAAACCATACCAAGAAACAGGATGAAAGATGAATTTTTCACCTTGAAACATCATGAAAGATGTTTTTTTCCATAAACTTGTAATATTATCAATAGAATTGAATAGAAATTTTCATTGTAGTTATTAAAAAGGTAACAACTATAAACAAAAATTATCAAAATATGCAACCTTCAAATAAATTATTTACCAGCAGGTCATTATTTCAGCATGTTTATTTATATAAATAATAACTTAGACTTTAGCCTTAGTAATTTCTAGGTTTGAATCCAAGCTCCAGCTCGTATCTGATCAGTGATCATAGGAAATTACAAAGAATTCATATATTTTTAAGTGCTTACTATGTACTAGGAACCATGCTAGTTTCTCTCAACTACAGTGACAAACAAGATGGATGTGGTCCCTGTCCTCAAGTATTCTATCTAGACCACTTTGTGACAAGTTAACTTTACAAATAACGAGTTACAATATTGATCCAGAGGTTCAAAACTGTTCAGACTTAATAACATTCATTATTTTGTGTGTAGATCAATGAGATCTTTATTAAGAATAGAGTTTAGAGACCACAACCAAAAGAAGGAATGAATGGAAATTGGTCGAGTGTTAAATCTCCTGTTAGCCATCAGTCTCCACATCTGTATTACGGCTCTTTAAAATTCTTACACATTAAGTAGCTTTAGGATCAAGCATAGAATAAAAATACTTCCATTGACTTCTGCTGATTAGATATTATTTTATAGTTCAAAAGACTGCATTTTTCTTTTTACCTGCTCATCTAAGTCCTGTTTTCTCAACACTGCCAGTGGTCTTACTACCATTTACTTCAAACTTAACCAGGCAACAGAGGAGCATGTGGGAAAATATTATCTCTTCCTTTGTTGAAACGTTACATGTCAACTTTTTGCCTAAGGCAAAATTTAATGGCTGACTTGAGGATCTTCATTTCTAGAGATTTACTATGGAAACACTGACATAACCTTTAACCAGAGCAAACAGAGCCACTCTAATAAGCAGGCGACACCAAACCTAAAAATGCGAGAGGAACAGAAAGATCCTGGCAGGAATTAATCTGCCATTTTCACACATCTGCCCAAGGGAGGTATTGTAATTGCAAAAATTTACTCTAAGACTGCTGAGACTCATAGTAATTATGTTTCTTTCTTTTTTTTTTTTTTAATAGAAATAGCCACAGGTGGTAACAAATTGGGTTTTGAGATGGGGAACTGGGCATGCATTCTAACCCAAATTACTCTGTAATTGTCTTGATTATAAAAAAAATTGTGGAAAGTCTATTGCTCAAAATCAGGAAAAATAAGTCTCCTTGAATGTATTCCTTGTCTTTTAGTTTCTCTTCACTTAGGCATATTGCTTCATTTGTTGGTATTGGCACATCTGCCATTAGGGCTACACTATAGGATAGGCTAGAATAGGCTTTTGCCAATAACCCTTATAAATTCCTGTGAGTGGAATTTTTTTAATAGTATAGTTCTCTTATTTCCTGCCTTATTATCATCTAGGTAATGCCTTATTATCATCTAGGTATTATCATCTAGGTAACATTCTAGCTTTCCTAGAAGGTCAGGATCTGGAAATTTAGCTGCTAATTACTACCATGTGTGCATCTGCCAACACGAAAAGTGCAAAGTTATCGACTTTTTTTCCAATCTATGCATTGTATTAAAATGTTTGCTATTTTTCATATATTTATATATTTGCCTTAATAATCCTCCATCTTACCCTACACTTAGGTTCATGCATTAGCATCAATATGTTTTCACTGTTTTTTAAAATTACAAGCATACTCCAGGCAAACAATGCCAAGTAAGAGTCAATTGTATCACCGAACTGTTTTTAAATCAGGAAATTCTGATTTAATCAACCAAGAATAAAATAAGAGTCTAGGCATTGGTTTAAAACTAAGAAAAAAACAATTCATTAAAGTAACAAGAGGTCACACAAAGCTTAAAATAATGATAAAAATAAAGCAATCAAGTGTCTTGCCTTGAAACTATGTAAAGGTAAGATTGTATGTAATCTTTAATTCTATCTTAATGATAATGATAATAAAGATAGAAAATTGATTTTTCTTTTGTTTTGCATGACATATAACTCCTCTTATTCACATTCTTAATGTCATAAGTTGACTTGGGATAAACTATTTCAAAATAGATGCAAAACTGCAAAAGCAAAATAGAAAGCAAGAGTTTTGTGCCCCAAGAAGACATTACAATAGAATTCATCAATATTTAGACAATATTCTGTTTTTCCCTGAACTACAGAAATCAAAGTAAGTTATTGTTAAAGTTGCTCAGCAAGTTTTTATGACAAATACATTATATAAAGATGTATCAGTAAGCAATTATTAGATTTTAGCTAGAAAATATCCCTTTTTGAAACTAATTCTTTTTTTTCCAAAATACTAAGTGATAACATTTTTTCTTAGTACATTTTGCTAAGATTTTAAGCATATTATTTCTCAAACCTTCTAATTTCTTACTGTCATCTCATCTACCGAAATGAGGATATGAGTGAAAAACGAATACCGGCCACTTGACACTGTGGTTGGATAATCCTTCTCACGGTAATCAGAGCTGAATTACATTTATAAGTATCAGTTCTGCTTATGCAATTGCTCTGGTGAAATAGCAAAAGATCTATGGAGTATTCAGTCATAAAATAATCTCAGTATATTTTGATAAAATATGCTGTATGAAAAATAAAATGAACGGCTTTAAGCCAAGGTATTTACATTGGAGTCTGTGAATTGAAAAAGAATATTCTATCTTAACGGTGAAAACTCTAGTGTTAGGTTTCAAAACAGATGCAAATGCTTGTACTGTAAATAAATAAAAATTTAAGAACTTATTTAAGATATTGTTAGTCTAAAATCGGGTTATAAAAATAAGAGGTATTTGGACTCCTGTGACCATTTCTGCCTACAGTAAAATACTTGCTGCATTTCTGCTTTATAAAATTAAGCTATTGGAGTTTAGGATATACTTGTATATTTCAATTTGAGTTTTATTGGATTGGAGGACATGAAAATTTAGGTATAAATATAATCCAATCATTGCTTTGCAATGATTATTAAGGATTCAAGTAGAATTATTATAAAGAAGTATATCAATTTATGACTTATGCCTACGTTACATTTTTTAAAAGTTATCACGAAAAGAAGCTGAAGAAAATATATCTAAAGCACCACAGTTGTTGGAAAGAAATTAGTTATTTAGTCATATTGTAAGTTAAATCTGTTATTTAAAAATACATATGCTACCAAAATAGCATTAGAACCTTCCTGAATATAAAGTCATTATCCCCATCACGCAATTTACAAAGATGTACCCATTGTCTCTTAAAAACAGTATATATCTACAGAACAATTATGAATGTATAGCTTTGAAAACTTGAAATAGAATTGTAATACTCTCACTTTCAAGTTCCACAAAGGCTGCTTCTAGCTGATAAAGAGAGTAAACAAGAAACTGTCCTTTAAATGGTCCCTTTAATGTGTTCCACTAATTAAGAGTCAATCGAAAACATTACAAGTTTAAAAAATAATAAATATTGTCCAGGCAGCGTGTATTCCAGAATCAAACAGAAGCTTATAAGATTGTATTTATCTTTACCTTGCCCATTTTTCATCCAACATAAATATGGTTCATGACTATATCATTGAATAGAAACATAATGAAAATAACATAGGTCTTTAAATATTTCAAAATGACTGAAATAAAAAGCATTTCTAATACTATTAAATTATTTTAATATATTCCATTCCTCTAATCAGACCAAAGTCTATTTATGTAGATTAGTTACAGCTAAAGTCTCATTTATCCAACCTGTATTTATCTTTTGATCACAAAGCTTGTTAACTTAAATGGTCTTTTATTGTTATGATTCGTTTTCCCGTAATTATGCTGTTTAACTGCCTTATTTTTTGAATAAATATATGCAAACGTGCCAATCATATTCAGCACAGTTATGCTAGATGCTCAATGAACTGTATGAGCCATTTCACTACAAAAAAACTGCCTGGAATAGATCCAGGGCAAGGCCTACAAATACCAGTAATCAGAATGTCACTAGGACCAGCACAGACAAATAGAAGCGTGTCACATGTATATCAATAGATTCTCTCAAACGCTGTCTGAAACCAATTTTACAATCTATCACTGGAAGAACTTGGTGCATACAAGCGAATGATGCCACCCACACAGCCACAATTTTGTATCTGTGTTTTGTTATGATTCTTTTTTTTTTTTTTTTGCTTTACCTTAAAAATATAAAACTTATACTTCTGCAGTAGCAAGG
The DNA here is from genome assembly GCF_057802395.1 of Ceratotherium simum simum. Classification (NCBI taxonomy): domain Eukaryota; kingdom Metazoa; phylum Chordata; class Mammalia; order Perissodactyla; family Rhinocerotidae; genus Ceratotherium; species Ceratotherium simum. Next base: position 48,636,749 of record NC_141909.1, read on the forward strand.
AAGCACAAGCAAGCTTCTGCTTAGTCACAGCAGGACATGTTGATGTCATTAAGGACTTCTTTATTATAGATAATTTATTTCAGGAGACCAAAGGATAGCAATATATCACTGTCAAAGCTGGTAGTGAAAGCTATGACTAACTGTAAAATACTGTGTGCCGTTGAAGGAAATTCTTGTCAACGGTTCCTTTACTAAAATAGGTTGACAATAGATCAGTATAGGTCTGATGAACTTTCAAAGTGTTTTGTAGGTGGGTGGCAGAAGTCACACTGTCTTCAAATTGATACATCAAAATGAACTTTATGCTATTCTCTAACAAATATACAAGTCATTGGTTGAAGGAATTCAGTACCAAAAAAAAAAAAAAAAAAATCCTTCCCTAACAGCTTTACTAAAATATGACTTTAAGATAAAGCCCTGTGGGATTTATTAAACAGATGTATCACTGAAGGGAATACATTCTGGAGCAATGACTAATATCATAATTAACAGGTGCATTTGTAAGAATTTACCCACTATTGAGTGTATTGCAAGACTTCTCAGCATAAGGGAGTTAAGTTTTACTTCCTAACCGGCATGAGCCCAGTTCTAGTGGCTTCATCTTCCTCCTTTTGTGTCATCATCAGGCTCACAGCGCATATTCTCACAATGTCTCCAGCCGTCCTACCATCCTCCCAGAAGAATCAGAAACGAATGAGATTTTTTTTCCTCTTAATCTGCATAAACTCCAACCTATTGTCCACTGAAGGCCAACTGATCCTTAACTTCTTCTCTGCTCTACAATGACTGGTTCTACTCTAAGGAACTTCAAAATGTTTGAAGTTTTAAAACAGTAAAATCATCAAATTCCAACATATTTTCAAAGAAAAATAAAGGTTTGAGTTCATCCTTAAAAAGAGAATTGCCTTTGAACTAAAAAAGTATAAAAATGGGCTAATATTTGTGCTTGAGTATACACACATTATACTGAAAATACAGACATATATACATGTACGCACATACTTTAATTTTGCCAAGAAGTTTTATTGTTCACATTTTCATAAATATAGGCAGAGCCAACCTTCACTGCAATAAATGCATGTAAACCTTTATTAATCTTAAAAAACATAAAATAATTTCTTAATTTACTTTTATTTTTATAGATATATTTCTATTGCATTATACTACACAAGCAGCAATAACAGTGAAAAATTTGAAACCTAACAATGGTAGTGAAACACTATAAATTATAAATATTATATTTTTAAATAGTATTAAATAATTATCTGGAGATTTTGAAGGTTTCTTTTCTTTTAAAATATGTATATTTCTTAGTCCTTTAATACAGATGATATTTGAGATTATTTCAAGAATAATTAATATATTTTAACCTCATATGTAAACCTGTATCTATGCCCTGTAAAAAAGTGAATAATATGTATTATAACATCAACTTTATAGAGAAAAGTTTCTGGAAAATGTGTTTTTTTGTTTTTTTAATATTATTTTTTGGCCTGGCTTGATCAATATAGTCACAGGCGATAATGTTTTAGAACATGCAAATTTTTTTTTTACTAAAAAGTATGTTCAAGCAGTTGAGATAGAAATTTTAGGGCGTACTTTTCTACGATCTGATACCTTTCATGATCACACACAGCCTTAAATAACATGAAGATGTCAAGAATAAAATTCCAAAATCCTTCGTGTAGACTTTGTATGATAATACTTGTTGAAATAGAACTGACTCATAGAACTCAAGTAAAATTACAGAATTCACTCATGGAACTCAAGTAAAATTATAGAACTCAAGTAAAATTAAAAATTATCTTACTCCTACATTTTTAAAAGAATGATGAATTATCACCTCAGTGTAAGGATGATTAAAGTATTACCTAGCCCGTATTTTGAAAATTCTATTGAAAACTAAAAACTAATAGATAAAAAAGTTATTACTGTATGAGTAGTTATATCAACTAATATTAAAAATAAGATTCTCAAGTTTCTAGTTCACATAATAAAAATTATGCTCTTTGTGTTTTCATTAAAACATTCTCTATAAAATAGAGAATGCACACAGATTTACGTTGGGGCTGATTTTCATGGGTGCACACAAAACAGAATAAAAGTAACAATATGTTAAGAATGATGATAATTTGGATTTTAAACTCTTCTCCAAAGAAACTCAAAACACCTCAATGGCTGATGATCTTCTTAAGTTTATTTGTACTACTTTTAATGTACGGTAAAACAGAAAAAAATATTTTATGATTGTATACTTATGTTAATTTAAAGTAGGGATTAATCCTTCTATCTTCTAAAAATCTTTAAAAAAGAGACAAGTGTACAAGACACTCCTGGAGGCAGTAAGAAAGGGACATTCTCTTCCTACTCAGCCCACCATAACACCTATAAATAGAGATGTATATAAAGTTAATGGAAATGAATGCATGTAAGTAACCAAATTGTGCCATCTTAGAATAACATTGCAGAAAAATATCTTCAAAATTATAAACGAAGAAAGAAACTGTTCACACCCTTTGTACTTGTTCCTGAAGTCACTAACACACTAGAGTATGAAGTTTTGAAGACCATGATCTTGGGAACTCATCTGAGTCCCTATAGTCAAGAATCTCTTGTATTAGAGAAGTGGAAATAAAGGCAGACAGTGGATAGTGTTGCCCATAAAGATATTCTTTTTCTTTCACCTTTTCATTCTAAAATACTGATTTATTGTCTACACTATGATACTTTAGTCTTCTATGCCTCAATCTCATTTTTATATATTTTGGATTGAGTGTAAGTATTTACCATGTGTTTAATTCCCTTTTATTGAAAAGGCCATGCATGTATATAAAAAGGATTTTCTCTTCCAGCATAAAGAGTCTCAACTCAATCCTAATGTGAATCTTTTAAAATTGAACTGTAAAACACTGTGTAAGAATGTATTCCTTTAAAAAATTTATTTTGGTAGAACTTATTCTGCTGGCTCAATATATTTTCTTCTGTGACAGCATATTAAAATGACTTGTCGTCGTGCTACAAAAAAAAAAGCTGAAAACACAGATGTTCAAACAAGACTGGAAATTCTCCCACCAGTGAGAAGTCCCCAGCCTCTTTGCCTCTTCTCAGCCAGGCCTACATTGAAAACACCTGTTGAGCAGTTACCCTGAGATTTAACAAATAATTCTTGATAAGCCACGATTAGCAGTTACCTGTGACAATTAGTAATGATCTCTACTTGATTTTAGATTCTCATATTAACATATGAAATAACTCACATGGAAATTGCTCTTATGAAAAGTGCTTTTTATACATTTGTATAACAATCTATCTGCCTTACCTACCACAAAATCTGTTCTTATTTTTCAAAATCAGTTTCAAGCTTTAAAATGAATAAAATATTTCACTCTGACAATGCTGTGTTATGATTCGCACTACTAAGGATATTTTAATGATTATTCTATTGTTTAAAAACTTCATAGACTGACTTTACTTCTGCTGAGGACCTTGAGGACCTGAAATAAAATCTCTTCCCACAAACCACTCTTTCTACACCAGCTTACATGATTGTTCTGCATCCATATTCAACAGAAATACTCTTATGCCCAAGAACCTACAGATCTTAACTTTAGAATTTTAAACTCTGTGACCCACACAAAATCTTTTCATACTTAAATCTTAATTTGAGCTGAAACATGTCTCATAAATTCTAAAGTTTCTCAATTTCTTATCAACTCTCTTTACCAGTGTATCTCAAAACAATTATGAAATTCTTTTCATTCCATCAACAGAAATACACTGTGCACCTTCTAAACAGCACACAAGATGCTGGAAAATAAAGATACACCAGACCTAGTTGCTGCTAGTCCAAGTGCACTCTGTGGATTAAAATTCTTCCTTCAGATATACATGTGAGATTAATAGTGTGTTTCATCAGCAGGCTGTGTTAAACACACACAGTAATAAACGCACTTGAAACAAGATTATGGGATACCTGCACACTTTAATTTAAGCATGTCACTTCAGCACAAGTGTTTGCAGCACACTAGTTTAAAATGAAAGAATAAAGGACGGTCACTGTAGTCAATTTACTCAGTATTCCCTAATAAGTATTGAGAAAAACCTGATACATTTAAAAAGAAATTAACATATTAGGAATTTACAAAGTATCCCTTATAGGATTGCAAAAACTCAGTAGAAAAAAAAAAAAGAGCCTATTTTAACAAATTGTACTGAGGATATTTCCAGGGTAGGAGCAATATGGGAAATTGAGCCACTTTGGAAAAAATTTCAAGAACTTTAATTTTTTCTGTGTCTTTATAGCATAGATTAAGATTGTAGAAGAAAGGGAATGACAATGAAGTTTGTCCTTTGTTTTCTGTCTAAACTATTTCTCCATCTCTCTTCCCGGGTGTGTGTGCGATTTGCTTTAGCTCAAGTTTTACCGCTAATGAGAGGAATCATCATCCTCATCACCATCATCCCTTGAGCAATGACCAGCTTCAAGAACAGCATGGTGTAAATATGCACCCCTGTCCCTCAAAACCATCTGGATACTTCCATCCAAGACTGTTCCTCACTAATCTGACCAAGGAATCAGGCTTACTGAGAATTCTACTGCACCACCTTCATTTTTACGGGACCCTAAATAAGAATTCAACTCATAGCACTTGAACTGAAAGATTAAGCATTAACCCTCTGTGATGTCTCTGTAAGGGTCAATGGTAAAAAATATAAGAAAGGTATATAATATATGTGTACTTATAAAATGCCTGCAGAAGATCTATCGATATATATTTTCACATATCTCCCTCTAAAGAAATTGATTATCATAAATACCAGTTTTACACAGTCACTGAAAGACTTTCATAGAAACCACAATTTTTTTAAGGGAGGAATTTCTTGTTTAGTTTTATATAAACCTCAAAATAAAAATCATGATTATTGGTATAGAATAAACACTATAAAAAGTGGACTTTAATACTACAATTGATATTTTAGTATTCAGTAGCATGAAGTACAAGAGTCTGGTTTGCAAGGACATTATGCTATTATAAGAAAAATATTTTGCCAAGTTTTAGTATCTTTTACACTTACGTTAGAGAGGATAAGATTATGAAATTTTACTACTCTATTTTAATAATAAAACCATTACCGAGTCAAGTGTCTTTAAAAGGTATTTGCTTTTCAAAGCATTAAATGATGAACAAATTATTTTCATTTGCCCCAAACTAATCTTCCTCCCAAATGTCACTTTTAGTTCAACTCAATTTTGAATTTCAAGTACTGCTATTCCAGAGTAATTTGTAGCAACATGAATTCATAATAAGCAAGAATTCAGTTTTTCTGTGACACAACTCAATAGTGGATTAAAGAAACTAGGCAGTGACTAGACACAGTATGGTCACTTGCTGTTAGAATCCATGCCCATGCTAAGTCAGTTAGTTTTTTTCTTATACCAATAACTTTGAACTATACTGTCTAATATATATTAAATATCACTTAGATATACTGAAAACACACCGTAGGCAAACTAAATGCATCCTGGAATTCTGTTTGGCACAAATGCCTTTAGTGCAACTTTGCCTCCTGTTTTCAACAGCACAAAATTAGTCTGTGACCCTCTGATGTTCTCTGTTCATTCTTCAATGACTCCAAGAAACGGATCAGGAAAACCACAGGACAAAATAAATATAAACTTTTCCTAGATAGTTACTAGTCATTATCCAGAGCCTATATTTATTCAAACTTTTGGAAGATCTTCAGAGCACAGATTTCCAAAGCTTAAGCTACACAATGCATTACGCTGCAGTTTCAGCTGAAGAATAAACGAGATTCACGTCCTTTAAAACACTTTTTAAATATAAAGCTGACTTTTTTGGGGGTAAAAACTTAGCTCTAACTGATTTAGGCTCTGGAATTCTGACTGGTTGCTATGTTGTACTTCAAGTAGTTAACTTCTTAATATTTGGGTGTACATTTCTTTCATTTTTGGCATCAGGTTTGTAAAAATGAAATTAAAAACTTTTAGAGTGAGCTAACTAAAACAATTTTTTTTCTATTCTGAGAATCCTTTGTTATGGAAAGAAATGTAGACCAAGAAATAAAAATAAAGTAAAATAAACTTTGAATACTGAGCATTGCTAACATTTTTCAACCTATAAAAATAAACTTTAAAAATGCAACAAAAGTAGGACATTTACATCTTGTAGATTTTGGACCATTTACATGGGAGGGGTTATGTATAGAATATGTGGTACACACAGTGGCAAAGTGTAAACCATTTTCATTTAAAAAAAAATTTCCCCTCTCACTGCTGTTGGCCGTGTGGCTTGTCCTGTTTCAAAGGTTTCAGGACAGCTCCAAAACCAGCCATCAAGTGAAGTCCCAGTTATGCTAAAAGTCTCCTACCTGAATTATGGACATCCGAGTGGCCGGGGTCTCGCTCGCATTAGTCCCTTGTCCAGTGAAGCTGGTGTGGCAGCCCGCGTGCCCCTGAGGGACAGTCAGGTTGTTGGAGGCCGGTTTGAGATACATCACCTCCGACCGGGGCGAGCTGAGGGGCAGGCGGGTCTGGTAGTCGAAGTACATGGGGGAGGTGGCCAGGGAGGGGCTGCTCACCACGTTCATGACGTTCATGGCGTTCCTCTCCTCCACCTCGCTCTGCACCAGCATGATATCATTTTTGTTGATCTTCTTCTTCTTGCCCTTGCCCCCACCCAGCTGCGGGTGGCTGTACTCCGCGATGCGGCAGTTGTAAGTGCGGATCTCCTTGTTCTCGCGCTTGCACTTGACGGCGATGGTGATCATGGCCGCTAGGAGGATGATGGAGATAGTGCTGAGAGTCACGATGAGCGGCAGCGACATGTCCCAGTGGTGCTGCTCGCCGTTCACCCGGGGAACCCCCTCGGGCAGGGAGCCGCTCACCGAGCGGATGATGAGCTTGGCCACCGCGGACAGGGTGGGCTTGCCATGGTCAGTCACCTTCACTACCAGCTCCACCACAGGCGTCACGTCCTCCCAGAAAGGGTGCAACGTGCGGATCTCGCCGCTGGATGGATCGATTTCAAACAGGTGGTCGTCGTTACCGTCTACGATCTCATATGTGAGGCGTCCGCTCTCGCCGAAGTCGCTGTCAAGGGCGCGCACGGTGCTCACCAGGTAGCCCAGGCCAGCGTTGCGCGGTACCTGAAGCTCAGCCGTGTCGTTCTGCAGCGTGGGCAGCACGATCACCGGCGCGTTGTCATTCACGTCTAGTACTGTCACCCTCACAGTGGCGTTGCTCTCCAAATGCGCGGGCGCCCCCGAGTCTTTAGCAAGCACCTTGAACTCAAAAGCCTTGGTCTGCTCGTAGTTAAAGGAGCGCAGGGCGTAGATGGCCCCGTTAGTGGGGTTCACAGACACATAGGTGTAGATGGACACGTCGCCGATGTGCGAGGGCAGGATGGAGTAGGACACTGTGCCGTTTTGGCCCAAGTCGGGGTCCTGGGCCAGAACCGAGCCCAGATACTCTCCTGGGATGTTATTCTCGTGCACCTGCAGCACGTAGAGTCCCTTGGTGAAACGAGGCGGATTGTCATTCTCGTCCAGAATCTTGACGGCGAACGACTTGGTGGAGTTGAGTGGAGGTGAGCCCCCGTCCCGCGCCACGATTGTCACGTTATACTCGTCCTGTGTCTCGCGGTCCAGCGGGCGGTCAGTCACCACCGTGTAGAAGTTGTCATAGTTCTCCTCAAGCTTGAAGGGCACAGAACCTCCCGACCCGCCCAGACCGCCGCCGCCAGTTCCCCCTCCACCCAGGACCCGGCACTGCAGCTGTCCGTTCTTGCCGGAGTCGCGGTCAGTCACCCGCACCAGGGCGATGACGGTGCCGGGCGGGGCGGCCTCGCTCAGCGCCCCCTGGCGCACGGAGACGAAACCGATGGACGGCGCGTTGTCGTTGCGGTCGATGAGTTTGACAGTGACCTTACAGTGGGCCGGGATGGGGTTGGGTCCCAGGTCCCGGGCCTGCACGTCGATCTCCAGCATCCCATTCTCTTCATAGTCCAGGTTTCCCTTGACACGGATCAGGCCTGTCTTGGGGTCGATGGAGAAGAGCTCCCGCACGCGGTCGGGCACATAGCTGCTGAAGGAGTAGAGCACTTCGCCGTTGGGACCCTCGTCGGCGTCGGTGGCGTTCAGATCAATGACCACGGTGCCCAGCGGGGCGTTCTCGGGAAGCTCCACCAGGTAGGAGGGCGCCTCGAAGACCGGGCTGTTGTCGTTAGAGTCGATCACCTTCACATTGATCTGCACGGTGGCCGAGCGCGGCGGCTCGCCGCCATCCAGGGCGGTCAGCACCAGCGTGTGGTGGTTCTGCTGCTCGCGGTCCAGTGCCTTCTGGATAACCAGCTCTGGGAACTTGGTGCCGTCGCCACGGGACTTGACGTCCAGCGCGAAGAGGCCGTGGTCGTCGCGCGTGAGCAGATAGGTGCGGAGCCCGTTCTCGCCGGCGTCGGGGTCGTGAGCACTGGTGAGAGGGAAGCGGGTGCCGGGGGCCGCGTTCTCTGAGATGTCCATCTCAATCTGGTCCGAGGGGAAGGAGGGCGCATTGTCGTTAATGTCCTGGATCTCCACCTTGATCATGCAGATCTCCTTGTCGTTGGCGAACACCTCGAGGGACAGCTGGCACTTGGCGTTGTGGCGGCACAGGGACTCGCGGTCGATGCGCTGCTTGGTGTAGAGGAGCCCGCTGTCGGCGTCCACGTCCAGCAGGTACGGAGCCGAGTTCTCCAGCACCCGGTAGCTACCCGACTTGCTGCGCCCGCCGCCGCCACCGCCGCCGCGCTCTGCGGGTGGAAGCCCTGGCTGCAGTCGAGCATCCTTGCCGATGTTGCCGATCACTGTGCCGGCCCCTTGCTCCTCCGGCACGGAATAGTTGAGGTTTTTGAGCGTCAGGGCAGGGGCCCATAGGAGGAAACAGCAACAGATGGAAAGGTACATCCCAGACCGGTGGGGTGGGGGCAGGAGCCGGACTGGAGGGGCGAGCGGATGGGTGCGCGCCAGCCTGGAGCCCGGGCGCAGCGTGCGCGCGGGAGTCACAAGTCTTTGGGTCCTTCCTTAGCTCCGCTCCTGGGCTGCGGCACCGGGCGGTCTCTCCTTATTCCGCTCAAGTTCCCCGAACCTGTTGATCTACAGCATCCGCACTGGGCGAGAAGCAGCGGCGCAGCGGAGCTGCAGGGGCACGGAGCAAGGCGGCGGCTCCCTGCGGCTGGGGGCGAGCCTGGGGCTTTGTCTCTCCCGCCGGGACTTCGGGCGACTCAAACTTGAGCGATGAGGCCGGGGATAAGAAGGAAATCGCGCCTAGGAGGGATGATAATGAGCTAAAGAATCCGTTGGTTTTCCTCGCTCCCGCTAGGGCGCTGCAAATCCACTCCCGCCCGTAGCCTCTCGAATACTCTTCACATTGGGTGGGGGAGGGAGCGGGGAGGTGTGTCTCTAGGCAGATCGGAAAGTGAAATCCTTACTTGTTTCTCCTCTCCTGTGATGAAATTGATGGGGATGAGGAGCAACGAAGAGAGAGTCAGATATATTTGAAGCTTTCCCGGAGCCTTGTGAAATGTCTGCTTGCTTCGCGGGCTGGTCTGTTTTCAGGCAGTGTTTTGCTGCATTTAGAGATCTAATCTCGCATTGCTGGCTGAGGCAGCGGCGGCGGCGGACTGCATCTCCCAGCCAAGCGTATTTTTTTTTTTTTTTTCTCCTTTCCGAGCAGCCAAAGGGAGGGGAGGAAATGCAGCGCAAAGAACTAGTGTCCGGATTTGTAGTTTCCTCCCTCCGCCAGGCTCCTCCCTCTCTTCCTAGGAAAAGGCTCTCCCCCGAAGTCAAGAAAGCTACAGCCCGATCAGCGTATGCGGTGTGAGTCTATTGGGAGGGGGAAAATTTATAGCTATCTCTCCGCCTCTGCTCGTAGAGCACACACTCTGTGATTTCTCTACGCCAAGCTAGTAGCCGCCGCTACCATCCCATTCTCTCCCCGAGAGCAAGGACTTCTCTCGATGCAGTTTAATTCCAGTTTGCTTTTCTTCCCAGGCGAAAGGAAATCAACAGGCAACTCATGGTGGGATGTGCAGATTTGAAGCTGGAGGGGGAGGCGGAATAAAAAAGAAGGGGGAGCCACCCTCCCAGTCCTCGCACACACACTCTCCCTGTCTCTCGCTAGAAGGGAAACAGTCTCTGCATTCACAGGGCTGGGCTGTCAAGTGCCTCTCTTTTCTTTCTATTCAGCATCTCCTTCCAATGGCCCTGCCTCCCAGTCCTCTTCATCTAGAAAGGAAAACCTTGGCGAGGAATAAAAGTGGTGAATATTTGAAGCGAATAAAGTGCGGTTTCTCTTTTTCCTTCAATTTTTTTTAAAGTAGGAGGAGTGGGCTGGATAAAAGAAACACATCAAGGTTTGGCGTGATGCATTCTGCAGTCTCGCTCTCACAGTCTCTCTGGGCGACTCGGGGAGGGCAGGGGGTGAGGAGCTGCGGCCGCGGCGGTCCAGCCAGGGGACCCACCCCGGGGAGCTACCTGCGAGGGGATGTTAGGCACAGGTCTGTCTACACGTTATTTCGGGTTCTCCAGGCGCCTCGACATACGGGAATGACACATCCAGAAATGCAGGTGTTCCGATCTGCCCGATGAGTCAGAAGCAGCGGAACGAATCGTATTCACTCTCGCCTCACGGTCCTGCCTTCACAGATATTAGTTGCGGCTTCCTCCTAACGCTTTCTCTGACTCACTCTCTAGAAAGAAAAGCCAGATTCATGTTTTGGAGAAAAAGAAAAAGCAAGGGAAAGGGAAGCAGGGAAAGAGGAAGGTGGAGCTGAATCCAGCAGCACTTTTACTCTACCTCTGTTTGCCGGAGTCCGAGGCTCTGGAAAACAAGGCGTCTGTTTTGCTAGGTATATTTATTTATTTATTTATTTAAAAAAAAAAAAAACCTTTCCTTTTGGTTAAGGCGTGAGGAACCCCAAAATCTTTCAGAGTCTTGGAAAGAAAAGAAAACAATCAGGATTCCAGGGACTGTTCACAGCTTAGCCCCGCATCATAGTCCACGATGTTCCTGTCAATGCTCTCTATTCACAAAGTCTAGCACCGGTGTGCATAGTTAATTGTGCAGTCCGTTGTGGAGGGTTTTTTTTTTTTTTTCCTCCTTTTCTGTCACGGGTGGTCTCTTTCAATCTGGTGCCTGTGAGGATCAGCTCACAGCCTGCGAAAGACGTGCGGATTTCAAAGCAAGTAAATCCATCTCCCATCCGAGGAAATGAAAGGCGAAAATTCAATTCAACAGTTGGAGTAGCGTCTCCCCAGCCGCCCTCCGCCGCTGCCGCATCCGCGGGGCTCGCAGTCCCTGCTCTCTCCCCAGCGCCTCTTGCTGACTGACTCTATTCACCTCACGCCGCCGCTTAAACATTGATACTGATTCCCTGCCAGCCAATCCGCGTGAGGAGCAAGGCCCTGCCTCTTCGGCCCGCGCCCAATGGGAGGAGGAGAAGAAACCGGCGGGGGCGGAGCCAGAAGCGCCACTGCTTCAGAGTCATTGATTAGATCAGTTAGATGGGAGACCGGTGGTGCTAGCTGAGCCCAGCGCTCCGCTGTGCCGGAGGAGCCCAGAGCCTCGCCGCCGGGCTCCTAAGTGTTTAACTACCGGGAGGAGCTCCTCCGTCGTAATCCTCTGGAAAAGTGAGAATTAAAAGGAGAAAAAAGTTTGACAGCGATGTATTTATTTATTTATTTTTTGTCTGGTGTACACAGGAATCGGAATTGCAGCGTGCTTGCAAAATAACGTAGCTGCGGTCTTCCGGATGGGTTTCCGCACACACACACACACACAGGCACACACTGGCACCGTACACACACCCATGCCACGGGAGGCACAAATCTTCTGCCTGCTCCTGGACCCATCTGAATGAGATGCAGAGGGATGTGTATATGTGTGTGTGTGAGTGTGTGTGTTTCGGGGGGGGACAGTGATGTGTATTTCAGTCAGTGTGTGTGAATGCGAGGGCGCTCGCGCGCCCGCTTCTGCCCGCGCTGGTGCAAACACACCGCGAGCAACAGCAATCAATATGTAACTTTCTTTATCCTCTGAGAAAAATCAGCTGTCCCCAGGCACCCATGCAAGGAAAGCCACTTGATTATGAAAGTGTTTCAGAAGAAAAACAGAAGGCCAGTGAAAGAGAGGCCGAGTATCCCCAGAGGAAAAGCGCCTCTCCTTTAAGGAGAAAGGCTCGCTGTCAATTCAAGCTTTGTAGCTTGTTAAAACTCAAATCTGGCTAAATAATACTTAGGGCTCTACCCTTTTCAGTCACCCGAATCTCAGCCCAGAGTTAAGGTAAGACAGACATCCACCCACCCAACCACAACAGTTTTGGTGTTTTGTTCACCTCCGTCTTCTTATTACAGTTCCATATGGCCATTTCAATTTTATCTCTTTAATATCAAATGTGTTGATAACCACATTGCTAAAGCTCCTATGTGTAGAAGCGGAACCGAAACGTGAAGGCAGATCAGTGGGAGATCTGTTAGGATTCATGTCTTGTAAGCAACGCCACCACCACCACACACACACACATACACAGAGAGAGAGAGAGAGAGAGAGAGAGAGAGAGAGAGAGAGAGAGAGAGGAGAGGCACCTGATTCTTTTACTTCTCCGTCTCCAGTTCCTAATCTCAGAGATTCTTTCTTCCCAAACTATTATCACAAACATCCGCAAGCAAGGACTGGTTTGTTCGTGTTCGAGCCGTCATTCTGGGAAAGAATTAAAAACAAAAAAGAAAATTGAAGTATAGAAATAGAAAAGGTGCGTGTTGTGATTGCTAGAGTATTGATTGCATTCATAAATACTAAAGTTAAGTTGCTGTTTATAAATTGTGAATGACTAACATACAAGTCTGTAACATGAATCATTCAGGATTCAAAGAAAATCAAATCCAGGGCAATTACAAGAAAGTTCTGATGATTGTTGATGGGATAATTGCTAAAAGATTCAGGTAAAGGAGCTATTTATTTCCCAGAGGACTCCATGAGATAACCTAGAGTCTGAATTTGAATGCTGATCTGGATCCACATTCACCATTCCCTTAAGAGACTATCTTTAACAGTTTAAAAACTCAAAAGAGGAGCTCTTTACAGACAGACTTGCAGATCCTGAAATATCTTTGTATTTTCTAAAGAGGTAGTTTGTCACGCATATACCTTTGCTAAACAGGGGAGTTAGAGCTTTGTAGAAATCTGGATTGTTTTGCTGAGTGGGTGCCTAACCATGCTGCCTTGTGAAACCTCACCTTTACATCTCTTTGGAGTTAGTACCTCTGTCTCAACACATGTACCTCGGAAGTTGAGGCTTTGAGGCTTTAAAAGCAGCAGCTAACTTAAAGAAAGAGTGGTGATGACACACATTTATTAATCATTACTTTTTTAATACGACAAATCTATGGCTATTTTGCATTGCCCACTAATTCAAGGAAAGTCATAAAATATCCTTACTTGAGGTTTGTGATAAGGCAAAAACAAGAGAATGAAAATATTCCAAGGAGGGCCGGCTCTGTGGCTTAGCGGTTAAGTGCCTGCACTCCACTACTGGTGGCCGGGGTTCGGATCCCGGGCGCACACCAATGCACCGCTTCTCCGGCCATGCTGAGGCCGCGTCCCACATACAGCAACTAGAAGGATGTGCAACTATGACATATAACTATCTACTGGGGCTTTGGGGGGAAAAAAAAAAAAGGAGAAGGATTGGCAATAGATGTTAGCTCAGAGCCAGTCTTCCTCAGCAAAAAAAAAAAGAGGAGGATTGGCATGGATGTTAGCTCAGGACTGATCTTCCTCACAAAAAAAAAAAAAGAAAATATTCCAAGGAAAAGGTAATACGGTTTATTGATTAGCCTTAAGTGTGCTGTTATGCAAATGAGGGGAAGAACACAATATCTAAGAGAACAGTGATAGGAAATACATCTTTGTAGACATCAACTTGCCCACCACCCCTCCAGAGTAATTATGTCATACCTCCCCCTAGTGTATAGAAAGAGAACTACCAAGCTTATGGTGAAGACCACAGGGCATCTGCCAAAGGGAGCAAAATAGAACTATATCGGACATCTTATTTGTAGTACATATTGAGTTCTGTTGTTAAAGACTGACATGTACCTAAAGTAATTAATTTTCATCCTATGTCTCATCCCTATTTTATTTTTGAAGGAAATAGAATCAACTAATATTTCCAATTGTTTGCCTTCTCTTTAGTCAGAGGCAATTTTTTAAACTATAATCACTTCTAATTTTTAACCATCTCCTAAGTTCTTTTTTCCCCAAATATTTTTTTATACTTATGATATAGTTAATAAGGAGTTTCTTTTTAACTATGCTTAAAATATTGAGCTCAATTTTTTAAAAAAGAGTGGATATAAATATGGTTAAACAGTTCAAAATCCTATTGGTTTTTGTACCATAGTAGGCTATGGACACATGAGATGTAGTTGAGGAATCTAGAAGAGAGTAGTCTTGTGCATAACTAAAGACACCTACAATCTCACATTTCTCAGGGAGAGACTGGTTGATAATCATGATTTATAATGACAAATGACAGTCTCAACCTTAAACCAAAATTATATTATTCCTTTTTTATTACACATACATTGAACATCCAAAGATCCCATGATGTTTAATTAAAATATATATGTGTGCACATTCGTTGAGAAAAAGTACTTGGAAAGATTTATATAAACATAACATTTATTAATAAGATGTTATGCTAGTCTAGGTGAATTTTAAAATAAATTGATCATTATGTTGGAAAAGCTTCAAACAGAGGAGTATTAAGGTCTGTTTTTATAGACTGATAAAGACTGATTAATACTGCTACATTAAATTGATAATTGAATTAATATCATTATTATTAAGGAATAATCTTAAAGATGCTTTTTTATGAAATTTTATGTTAAGTTACTTAATTTTGCCTCTTAGAGACTCTTTAAAATTCGTATTTATTACAATATTAAAAAACTACATTTGTTTATTCATGCAGCCATAATCGCAGCAGTTATAACATTCTTCAAAAACTTGTTCTACTTGCTGTGTTCGTGTTCAATAAGGTACAGTTCTTAAGAGAAACTTTTTTTTTTTTTGTGAGGAAGATCAGCCCTGAGCTAACATCCATGCCAATCCTCCTCTTTTTTTTTTTTGACGAAGAAGACTGGCCCTGGGCTAACATCCATGCCCATCTTCCTCCACTTTATATGGAATGCCACCACAGCATGGCCTGACAAGTGGTGCATCGGTGCGCTCCTGGGATCTGAACCCTGGCAGCCAGCAGCAGAGGGTAGGCACTTAACCACTGTACCATGGGGCTGGCCCCTTAAGAGAAGCTTTTGATGCTGATATTTTCAACACAGTCAGTGTTAATATGAATGAAAAATTCTCTCTCTATTTCCTTCTCTATCACTTTTACCATTATTTCACTACCTGGTTTCAAATATTTTTATCTGTTAACAGACAATTTTCAGAAATAAACTTAACTAAACTGTTTTAGATATAATAATTATCAGAAGTTTCCATATACTATTTAAATACTAAAATGAATGATAGTATTTCATTCATAGCTGGTTCTCCTAATTTCCATTGTCTTTACAGATATCTGCGGCTCATGTCTAACACAGCTATTGGCCATTTGCTGACTTTTAATCAAAGCTTTACCTTGTAACAAATGACAGATTCATACTACTAACAGGACAACCACTAAAACATATCTTTTTCCATTATGATAAATATGAATTATAATAAAGCAAATTAACTATAATTTTCAAGCTTCAGGGAAAATATTTTATAATTTTAAAAGTTTTTAAGAACTCAATCTCTCCGTAACAATAAAATAAGTGTAAAATAGCTCCATAAATAATTAGTATTTTAAATTGGTTATTAATTTTTTCTAATTTTTATTAAAATTATTAAATCTTGCTTTTGGAAAAATATTTGTCAGGTTTTTTCTGAATTATGTGTATATGTTATGTTACCATATGATAACATACACATATATATGTGCCATCCTCCCGCACATAGGAAGTGCATTCCCAATGAACAGTCAAAAATAAAGTTACAGGATTAACCCAATGAAAACATGCAGTTGTATTAATTTGAAATTCACACAATAAATGAAACAAATTTACAACTGGTGTCCATGTATTTTACATATACTCTTAAGTATGTAAGTCGGAAGGAAATATTCATAAATTAGCTGCCAGTGATCAACCTTTGAAGAGTGACACGTATCAGGACGTTTATTTTAAAGTATTGAGACAAAATAAAAGGTAACTTAAGATTTTTATATTTAATTTTTACAACTGAAGGTTATTTCACGTGGTTTAAATTAACTGTGTTGTGTATAGAGTACTTGAGAGAGAAACCATATAGAAACAAGGATTGTCGGATGAAAAAATATATCTTACATTATATCCAATGGATTAGCATATATTAAAAAATGGGAGTTGGATTACACTGTGCAAAATGTAATTCTGAGAAAAATTGTCTTGAGCTTCATAAATTCCAAATGACATATTTATGTCTTCAACTGACTTAGCCAGAAATAAAAGGGTTCAGCTAATTTTGAAACCTCAACTCTCCTGCCCCATGAGAAGTTACATGCTTGCTCCCCCTTGTGGGCACTTTCACAACAAAGAGACACATTCAGACATTTGTTTTGGAAATTTCCTTCATAAGAAAATTAGGTTTGTTCTATTTTTGTATACCACTTTTTAAAACGAATGAAAAGCTTATGAATGAAATAGTTAATTTATAGATGTGTCTGCTAGATCGTTAAGATAAAGTGGCTGAAGCTGGAGACACAAAGATAATAAATATTTCATGCATGGTGCAGAAATCCCATTAGTTCTTATAGTTTAAACCTGTTAGGACAATTCTAAAGCTGCCAGACCAGCCCTTGGAGAGAACCTGGGAAATTTGATTCAGTAGGTGGCACTCTTTCCTCAGAGTCAGTTTTGCTATGATGACCTGAAATGTTTCAAAAAGCCGTGTCACTGGAGGTCCTGCCTTTCAGGTGAGGCAAAACCCAAAAGCTTATAATCACTTATGGTTATAACAGGTCACACATTTCTTCCCATCATTCTGAGATATTTAAATGTCCTGTTATGTAGCTATCTCCCAGAGATCAACGTGAATATACGGGAAGTACACTGAGCTCTTTAGAAAGCAAATAAGTGCTCTACAAATCCTCTGTATTTTAATTATCATCATAATCATTAACCCTCCCAAGTCTCAGCGACAAGGTCTTACTTGGATAATTATGTTCTACTTATGTAAATTCCTCTTTTCAGTGAGCTAGGCATATTATTTCCTCTTATCTTTTAAAAATTCGGAGCAGTTGAATTGAAAACCAAGTGTTGTTAAACAGCTATTGTCTGTCACCCCGGAAATAGCACACTTTTGTTTTAGGTAAAGCACTTTTGTTTAGTTTTTCCCCCCTAAACATACATAAACAAGTACACATCCAATAAAATTATTTCTGTTCTTACTCAAGTGATGTTTTTGAAATCATGTTAAATGTTAAATAAAGAGAATCACTGGAATGAATCATCTTTAAAATTATCATGGTTGGATTGATTTGTGGAGCTACTGAAACCTAATTTCTAACCTCAGACTCTTAGAGAGCGTCCACAGGTTTCTGAATCAGTGTCACATGTTTCTAGAAAAGATGGGAGCAGAATATGCAGAAAAAAGGCCATGGTCATTTACAAATTGCCAATACTAAAATAGAAATAAATGACATAATATTTTAATTAAACATTAAAGAACGTAAGTCTAACTTGAGTAGTAAATGAGTGATATATCTTGATTTCTCACCAAAAGCGGTTATTGTAGTATACATTTGATATGTGACAACCATAAATATGGTATTAAACAAAAAGAATGTAGATGCTTGAGCGCTTATTTATATATTGGCCAAGTCATCTTAGAAAAACAGATTAAATTCTGAAACATATTGGCTATAATAATTAGATGAGTTGGGAAGATCTATTTTCACCTTCTAAATGATTTGATTGAGGCATAGGAATCAAATAAAAACATAGAAAAGGAAGAATTTAAAATTTATTGTACTGCTCAGCCACTTATATAAATATAAATTAACAATATTCTGAAGGTATATCAATATGGAATAGTGGTAATTAAACTCTTTTGTGACAAGGATCCTTTCAAGAATCTGCTGAATGCTACAGAACCCCTTTCCAATAAATTTGATGGTGATCTATAAATTCAGTTTGTACAAATATTTTCATGAACACTTGTAAGAATTGTATATACTTGATTAGCATACTCATTGTGTACAAACATTGAAGTAACTCTGTTTTGGAAAATTATCAAAAAACAGCTTTGCTCTGCTAATATTAAATTTTTAAGAGAAGTGAGATGAATTTGTGTGATGTACTGCACTACATGAGATATATTTTAATAATTGAAAAACCCATTTTTTAAAAGAAAAAGCTTCCTGTACTTTGATCAGAAGCTTCATTTGCAGTGGGAAGCCTAATTGATTATAATTATCGCGATACAAGTGAATTTCACAACCATCAGGGAAGTAAAAGATTGCCCAGGGAGCAGCCTTCTCACTTACTGTTCGCGTTTAGCAGCAACAAGTCCATTGAGAGACAGAGATCTTTCTCACTCTGACTGGTGAAAGATGGACATAAAATTCTGTCTAGTTAGAAGTAAAGGGCACTGCTGATGTGCAGACAAGAGCAGTCAGAGAAGGGCATAAAAATGGTGAGGATTAAAAAGTTTATTTTATGGCTCAGCCATTTGAACAAGTATAAATTAACAATATTCTAAAAGGGATAACTAGACTCTTGAGTCATGGCTCCTTCCAAGAATCTGCAGAATGCTTTGGAACTTATTTCCAATACATTTGCATATAAAAACATACATTTAAAATATTACATAGTTTTTAAGGGAGGATTTGTGAAGAAGCAACCTGTGGAAACCCTTGTGCTCCATGGACACCCCATTAGAAGAATCTTGAGCACTCTGGGTAGCATAGCACCCAGAGTAGTTTAGGGAAAGAATAAAAACATTTAAGAAAAGGAAACTGAAATACTTGGTTTTAAATACATACATTAAAAGAAATAAATAGTTACAATTAACTGAAGTCTAAAATCTTGTCATAGTTTCAAAGTGAATTGGTGATGTGTAAATGTCACTTATTCCTCCCTTCCCTCAAATCTTGCTAAATTGTCACTGAAAATATCATTAGAGGGCCAGCCCTTGGTGGCCTAGTGGTTAAGTTTGGTGCTCTCTGCTTTGGTAGCCTGGGTTCGGATCCCAAGCATGAACCTACACCACTCGTCTGTTAGCGGCCATGCTGTGGCAGTGGCCCACATGAAAAAAAGAAAGGAAAAAAGAGAAAGATTGGCAATGGATGTTAGCTCAGGGTGAATCTTCCTCAGCAAAAAAGAGAAAATATCATTAGAAAAATAAAGAAAATTGTGCATTATTTTGGAAAGAACAATAAGGATATATTTGAATAATTAAAGTTATTTTATAGATATAGTTGAGTTTGGACTAGATTGAAGGAAACTTCTCAAGTCTTAACTCCCCAGAGCCACTTTCCCGGGAATAAGAGGAAAAGATCTAGAAAAATGTAAATATCATGTACCCTAAAGAGAAGAAGCCAAAAGAGTAGGCTGTGGGGAGAGGGTGGTTGCATATTTTGTTTTATCAGGAGTTCTGGGAAGTGCACCAGATGACTGAGCCTTTACTTTTGTCTGGATCTGATCAAAATCTGCACAGTCTCTCACGGAAACTGCCTACCTTCAATGATCTCCCAGTGTGAAGATAAACAGGGTAAATGTATCATTCTGAAAAATAGGTACTGCAGATGAGGATTTCAGGACCACATGGAGGAAACAAAGAATTTATTCTCTTGTGAAATGGAATTAATTCAGAAACAGAGGAAAGTCTTTCCAAAATTCTAGTTCATGTTCTCAAAAATATTTTTGGAGATAGTGAATCCAAGAAACTTGAAGAGGTGGCCATGAAAAGGAAATAATATAAAGTTTAATAACTCATGACTGTGAAATGCAAAACTACAGTAGGTGCAGTCGATAGCAGAAAACTTAGAGAAATACACGAAAAAGTTTAGCTATTTTCCTATAACTGAGAGCAAAGGGGCAAGTTTAGAGGTAAACAAAATCAGAGAAAAAGAAACACAATGACAGGTGAAGGATATCCATTAATAGAACATAGTAATAAATAATAGAAATTATGAAAAACAGAGAACCAATTAGAATGAGGAAAATTTATAACCATAAAAATATGAGTAAAAAATTTGGGGGGATGAAAAAGGCCCAGGTTTGTTAATTAAAATAGCTCGTTGATTACCAGGCAACATGTAAAACCCAGCACAGAAATAGTCCCTTGATTTTTGAATTTCAAGGATGATGAAAAAGTATTGTTAAATGTTAACTCCAAGCTATGCTCCCCAGTTCTGCTCTGGGTATGTTGCACCCAGTGGGCAGAGAAAGCAGGATGGCAGCAGCCTGTTATGTTTGTTCAAGTCCCAAACCCGCTGGTCAGCATAAAAGTGGGCTTCTACCATTTCCAGGACAAATCACATTTTCAGGGAGCAATGCTGATGGGAAGAAGAGCAAGACAGTATGGAAACTAAATTGCTTGACTTGTAGGCAAACCACTGTGCCTAAACCACAGAAGAAACCACAGTTCTACAGTCTCCAGAAGCTCTGCAGGATATGGACTCAATTTAAGTTTTTATGAGTAATACACATTTCTCCTCTCATGACTTCATTTGTGGCACAAACTCATTCTACACTCCTCCCTGGAACCAGGAGTGGTGCTTTAGTCGTTTTTTTTTTTTGCTGAGGAAGATTTTCCCTGAGCCAACATCTTTTGCCAATCTACCTCTTTTTGCGTGAGGAGGATTCGCCCTAAGCTAACATCTGTGCCAATCTTCCTTCATTTTGTATGTGGGTTGCCACCACACATGGCCACCGACGAGTGGTGTAGGTCCATACCCAGGAACCAAACCCCAGCCACCAAAGTGAAGCATGCCATACTGAATCACTAGGCCATGTGGCTGGTCCTTGGTGCTTTAGTCTTCAATAAAACCTTGACTCCGTGTACTCAAAGTCCTTCTGTATTCTTGGTTCTTTCCAGTCCTGCACCAGAGTAATGGACCATTTCCACAGTTCTGCGTGTTGCTTCTCCCTATTCTGTTTCTCTTTCCGTAGGATTAGTCGAACAATATAGTGTTTTCCTGATTTTACTGAATTAATTCTTTTTATTTCTAGTAACTCACTTTGGTGCATTCCTTTCCTCTTATAAAATAGATTCCTCTTCTAAATTTCTCATCCTAACAATACTACAAATTTAATACAGAACGTGTAACTCATACAAATCAAGAAACATGAATTCATGTCTCAAGAAACAACAACAAAAAACTGTACAAGTGATATTAAAGAACGATCTACAAAAGCAGAAATATAATTCATTCATTCATTGATTTAGCAAATGAGATGTACATTTTAGGTTCTGGATTTATAATAGTGAACAGGCAGACAAGAAAGGCCTTCATCCTTGATCCAGGCTTGTTGGCCAAATTCAGTTTTGTGTGACTGGAGGAATGAGGTCCGATTTCCTTGCTGGTTGTCAGCCACAAGATTTTCTCAGCTTTTTAAGGCTGTCTGCGTTCCTTGTCATGTTGTCCTCTCCATCTTCAAACTGGCAAAGGCGGCTCCTTCTTAAACCGCTTCTCTCTGCATTCCCCTTCTGCTGCATCTCTTTTGCCTCCACTGGGGAAAATTCTCTGCTTTTAAGATCTCATGTTATTAGATCGGGTCCACTTAGATAACTCAGGAGAATCTCCCTAAATTAAAGTCTGTAACCTCATTTATAGCCAGCCCTGGTGGTCTAGTGGTTAAGATTCACTGCTCTTACTGCCATGGCCGGGTTCTTTTCCAAGTCAGGGAAACACACTACCCGTCTGTCGATGGTCAGACTGTGTTGCATCTTGTTGTGATGCTGAGAGCTATGCCATCGGTATTTTGCATACTGGTGGGGTCACCCATGGTGGACCAGTTTCAGCAGAGCTTCCAGACTAAGACAGAGAAGGAAGAAGGACCTGACCACCCACTTCTGAAAAAATTGGCCAGGAAAACCCTATGAAGAGCAGCAGAGCATTGTCTGATAGAGCATCGGAAGGTGAGAGGATGGTGCAAAAAACCAGGCAAGGTTCTGCTCTGCTGTCCACAGGGTCACTAGGAGTTGGAATTGATTTGGCAGGCACTAACAACAGCTTTATTTACATCTGTGAGGTCCCTTTTTTCACGTACTGTAACATGTTTGCAGATTCCAGGGATTAGGATGTGGACATTTTTGGGGGCAGCATTCTGCCTATCACTAAGGGATTGGATAAATAAGGTTTAGAAGAGCTATATGTTAGTATTCTGTCCAAATGTTAATATAAGAAAAATGCATAAAATGGAAAATATTAAAAAATTTACATTAAAAAGTATTTAATAAAAGCAGAGTATGCAATATTAGAACTTTCTTATAACTTGTGTATTCGCATTTGTACATAAAATAAGAAGCCGGGAGATGAGCATCAAGCATTTATGAGGATATACCATAAGCATTCATGTCTCAGTGGCAGGGTGGTAGGTGATTTCTTAATATCTTCAATTTTGCAAATTTTCTATTATGAACACATAATAATTTATGCTAAAGAAAATAACCTAGTAGTACCATTTCTTCTCGCCAATACCTTCATTTCAATCACTTCACTATTTCTCACATAAGCAATATTAATTTCCATGTTTGTTTTTGTTCTTCCTCCCTCTGGGCAAGTCTCTTTTTCATAAAGATCACTTAGGTTTTTAAAGTACTAGAGTTCCACAAGAAACAATTCATTGCTTATAACTACTTTCTCTTGTTTTCCGTTGTTAAAGTTTGTAGTAAATACTTTATCCCCGAAGTAAAATAGCAGAGTCCTTGGTGTAGTCCATGACTAACATTCCTTTTTATTGTAGTGCATTGTTGGGAAACCAGTCAATGCTAAAGTGAGGAACTAATTTATAGGTAAATGAAATAAGAGCTCATTGACTTGGTATACTGTAACTTAATATTTCAAATGAAAATATTTATTAGTACTTCCTACATTTATTTACAAGACTTAACTCTTTAGATAAGGCATACTAAATTGCTATGTTTCAATATTGTTGTATATGTAGGGTCCAATATCTGATGGGTTTCTTTAGTGAATCAATTAGTTTAGTGCCATATTAATGAAATACTATCGTTCGCATTAAAGTGTGGATTAACTCAAACTCACAGTTGACTTCATTTCTGTCCAAATGAATACAGTTATCATTCATCCTAATAGATTTAAGATATCTATGACACAAGAACTAAACAAACCTAATTGGTTTATGTGGACTTAGCATTTTCAACAAAAGCATTAGTAAATTTATTCAACAAAGCATATATAATCATAGTATATAATAAAATGCATAGGATTATTGGCAGTCTTAATTGTGCTAAAAGTTTCTGGCAGTTTTGGTGTGGGGCAAGAGTAGGTTGTTCAAGATAGGAGGTGTCTTCAATGATGTTGAAAATGTTATTGGAAGATCTTGGTTTCATCCAGACCAGTAGGCAAGTTAGTTAACTTTCCAGCAACTAAATTTTATCATCTCAAAAATACTGATAAAATATCTAATGTTCCTTCCTCTCAAATTTGTGGGGACCAGATGATATTTGAGAAGGATTTTGCCAACTCTAAAGAACAGTTGTCACTATTATTGTATTAGTCCATTTATAGATAAATTATGACAAAAATGGGTATAGTGAACATTTAAGAATTATAAATTTGTTTTAAAAAAAATACTATAATCATATTTATTTGTAATTACTAATCTCTTGATCATCCTAAATGGTATTTGTTGTCAAATGTTCCAAATGTTTAGAAATTGCTTTCTAGGTTGATATTTTATTTGATTAATCTATGAAATATTTTACATATTTGAAATTAACTTGCTTTTGATTTATATGTTTATCTATAAACAGCTAACTAGTTCATATTTTTACTTTTGTTTACTTTTTCCTTGTTTGCTTCTGAATGTGTGGCAGCATAAACACAACTGTAAAAAGTGCAGATAAGCTCTCAAAATGTTACATGGCACTTTACCCAAACATCTGTCAACTAAAAGGTTAGAATTTTCACTTCTAGAAAAAAAAATATACCAATTAGCAGCAATATTCTGCTGCCTATTGCATGATTTGGGAGGCGATTGACACACCTGTTGACTGCGTAGAGGACATTTCTACGTGGGGCTTTCTCTGCTGAATGTCTAAAAATTGATTCAAGAGATAACTTTTACGCTTTATTTAGATAGTTATTTGATACATATACATTTAGCTTTGGCATGTAATCTGACTATATACTAGACATATTACCAAAAATTATTACTTAAATTAATTAATAATAATCTTACATATTCCAAAACACAAGTGGATACTGCTTTTCTGATTTTGTAAAGAGAATTTGCTATTAGACATCTTATACTGAATAAAATACTTGAGGTTATAATAATATTTTTAGATGTCACTAAAATTCTTATACATATGTAATGTCAGAATACTGAATAGTAAAATTTCTAAAATTTTTAATAGGAGAAGTTTAAATTATTTATATTAGTATTAAAATATAATTTGAATAATATTCTAAATTTGTGTGTTTGATATGATATACTATTTAGTACAAAATAATATTAATATAAAATTTTCAAAGTGTGTTTCAGTCATAGTATATATAAAAGCAGCAATACTCTCTCGCGTTGGTAGGGTATACCACATAAGAAGGGTATATATGTGATTAGAGTACTAATCACCTTTTCCATAATGTATTTTTCTCCCAGTAATTATAAATCAAGCACATCTTTCTATACCAGATATGCTTTTGAATAAATATGTAGGATTTCATTGTGTAGATACATAATCATGTATATAACTAATTGCTTCTTAATAGGCATATAGATTGCTTTCCAGGTTTTATTTTTAACGTGTTGAAATTGACACAATTATTAACATATTTTTATATAAGTGTGGAAATATTTTTCACATGAAATTAATTTATGAGAAATTAATTATCTATCTCAAAAGAAATGCATATTATATTAACAGATATATCCATCTAAAAACTGAGGAACTATATTTTTCATAAACATCAATTTCATAAAAGACTAAGAAAGGATGTGGAAATATTTCAGATTAAAGGAGACTAAAGAGACACGACAATTAATTGTAATGCCTGATCCTAGACAGAATTCTGTACTGAATTTTAAAAATGTTGTACAGGACATTACTAGATAAAGTGATAAAATTGGAATACATGTAGTTGATTAGACAAAAAATGTATCAATGTTACATTTTTGATGCCAGTAACTATACTGGGGTCTTTATAAGACAATATTCTTATTTTGAAGAAATATACATTAAAATATTTAGGAGTAAATGGCCAAGGTATATGAAACTTACTTTCAAATGATTAAGAAAAAAATGTGTGTGTATACACAGATTCATATGTATATACATAGATGCTTACATAGATGCACACGTTTGCACACATGTGCCATATAGAGAAGATGAAAGAGAGAGAGAATGAAAAAGCAAATGTGGCAAAGTGTTTCCAAAAGGTAAATCTAGTAAAGGATTTATAGGTGCTCTTTGTACTACTGTTATTGTTACAAATTTTCTATAAGTTTCGAATTATTTCTAAGTAAAAGTTATAAAAGTCAATAGGCTTTTACAAATTGCTCTCACAAAAGCAGGACAAACTATTCCTCTTTTTTCTCCTTCCCTCTCCTTTAGCCAGTATTTACCACTTTCTTCCCTCTATTGTTCTCCTTCGTTCCTTACTTCCATTGCCAAAAATGCATTAGGCAAACTCAAATGAAGTAGGCAGTCCGGGGCGGGCTTAGGCAGGCTTTAGTCAGTGTAGGGGACACCCTGAAGAGGTGCAGCAGCCCAGCAGCAATGGGACACTGGCTACATCAAGAGGATTGAGATGATGAGAGCCATATTTCACGCTCCACCAAGGAAGGCACAAATTTGGAACTGGGTAGAGGTAGTGTGAACTCCGTAGTTTTGCAGTGGAATTGGGAGTACTGGTACGTACTCATGGTTATCGACACACACTCATAGATATAGAAATAAATAAGGATGTATGTGTATGCATGTACATATAACATTTTCTGGCTTTTTCCACTGAAAGAGCCTGGCACGACTGACAATGTAGTAGCAATAAGCTCTCCTAGTCACCACTTGCTTTTCATGTCACTCTCCAAATAAGGAACCAGGAATCCTTGAAGAAATTATTGATTCTAGGGCTAGGATAGAGAAAAAAGTAAGATAAGCCTGAGAAATCTTGTTTTGTAAGAAAGTAAAGAGATGCTCAAGGAATGATAAAGATCTAGTAAAAAAGACATAAAAGCCAACTTGAAAACATTTCCGCTGGCCATATTGACACATTAGTGTATCAAAATAATCACAGTAGTAGATTATAACCGATTGAATAAAATAGGAAATTGCACATACACACTGATACAAATATATGAATAAGGAGAAGAGAAAGTGCTACTTAGATTAGAAAGCCAATCAATAAATATGGAAGAAACGACGGTGTTGAAAATCATTATTTCGTACTTTTCTGAATGATCATCCGTTCAGGCACGAAACATCAATGGATCCTAAAAGCTTTGACTGAAAGTGGGAATGACGATGGGATATTTACATAATTTCAAAAATCTCATCACTAAAAGAGTTATTAATTACAAAGGGGGAATAAGTAACATCACAGTAGAAAAACCTGGCTGATCTGTTCTCCTCACATGATTAAAGTTAACACCACCAATAAAGAGACAAATAGACATTGTGTGATACTCATTGGGATG
The DNA here is from genome assembly GCF_057802395.1 of Ceratotherium simum simum. Classification (NCBI taxonomy): domain Eukaryota; kingdom Metazoa; phylum Chordata; class Mammalia; order Perissodactyla; family Rhinocerotidae; genus Ceratotherium; species Ceratotherium simum. The sequence continues at coordinate 48,663,719 of NC_141909.1, forward strand.
TAATGAAAAGAAACAGCATCTGTAATATTCCTGCTGAAAATACTTGAGGAAACAGGGGAAGAACCGAAAATGAGAGGCTGTGATAATCAGAATAACGGCCTCCCCAAAGATGTCCGTATTCTAATCCCCAGAATCTGTCAAGATGTTTGGTTCCATGGCAAAGGAGAATTAAGGTTCCAGATGGAATTAAGGTTGCTAATCATATGACCTTGAGTTGGAGAGATTATTCTGAATTATTTCAGTGGTACCAGTGTAATCATAAGGGTTCTTATAAGTGGAAAAGGGAGTCAGAAGAGAGGGAACTAGAGAAGGGGTAGCATGAGAACACAGCTCAGTGTTGCTGTCTTCAAAGATGGAGGAATTGGACCACACACCAGGAAATGAGAGTGGCTCCTAGTTCAAAAATGAAAGAAAACAGAGTCTCTTCCAGAGCCTCTGGAGAAATACAGCCAGATGGCACGTTGATTTTAGCCCAGTGAGACCTATTTGGTTCTGACCTCCAGAACTGTAAATACTAAATTTGTGTTGCGTTAAGCCACTACCCTTGTGGTAATTTGTTAGAGCAGCAAAAAGAAACTGATATAAGGGCAATCTAAAAAATGATTGACTTATAATATTCAAACATGCCAAATTTGGGAAAGTCAAAGAGAAACTGAGGGACTGTTCCCAATTGGGACAGTGACACATAACGAATTACAATGGTGATTCTGGATTGGATCTTTTACTACTAAGGACTTTACTGACAAACCTAGGCTTACTGGATGAAGGGTACATGGTAGTTCTTTGCACTATTCTTGCAATTATTCTTTGCATTTGAAACTGTCAAAATAAAATTTGTAGAAATAAAGCAAGAGTAGATTAGAACCTCACTACAATGTATTCAATGTTTATTTCTGCATACTGTCCCTTTAGTGGATATCATAAAATATTCTTCTTCATTGCCAAACTGACAAATGAAAAATTATAGATTGATTATTAACAATTTGTATTTTTATATACGAAGACATGCATCAATCATCAATTATATGCTTGATTTTTAGGAAGCTTGACTTTTGTTTTGCAAAAAGTTTGTCTGTGTGAGACTGAAAATACTTTGATAAAGCAGAAAAACACAGCCTAAATCAAATGCTTTGCTTATACACCAATAAATGTAATTTATTGAGTTAAAACCCATGAAATAAATGTGGAAAAACTTTAAAAGTTTAAAAAAATAGGTTAATTTAACAAATATATGTTTGAGTACACTTATTCACTTCTTAAAACCAAAACAAAGCATTTCTTCCCCCATGGAAAATAAGGGGTTAAGTTGCAACTTTCTTGGTCTAGTGGCCTAATATTTATTTATATACTTATTTGGAGGTAAAGATAATGACAAATATAATATTAGCCAGAATTTGTATTCTACCTTGCAGTTTATAAAACACTTCTATACTTATTTTATTTTAATTATGCAATACCCATCTGAAATAGGCATGTCAGAAATTATCATTCTCATTTTTCAAAGAGGAAACTGAGGATCAAAGAGATCAAATAACTTTCCCAGGGTCACAGTGCTAATAGAAGGCAGAGATAGAACTGCATTCAAGAAGTATTACTTAGCTAATATAACCAAAAGATTCATGATTTTTTGAATCTATTTTATTTTTCTTTACTGTGTACTAATAATATAAAGCTGGGAATACTTGATGAGGCAACTGGGCTTTGTGTTTCACAGTAAAGGCTACAAAGTCAGATTTCCTCAGTTCAAATCCTGGTTCCACCGTTTACTTGCTATGTTACTGTAGGCGATTTTCTTATTCTGTCTGTGCCAGTATGTTCTTATGTAGTTAAGGAGCTAATAGATATAAAAGTCTTGATCCAAGTCTTGACAGGTAATAAGTGCCAAATAAATGTTTTTATTATTACTATTATTATGATTTAAAATAAAAGTAAATGGCATTGGTCTAATGAAATAAATCAAATCAACATCACTGGGAAAAAAATAGCTCATTACAATATATAAGGGTTAAATCAGCTATTGAAGGTAAATTACCTAGCCCGGGACCTATAATAATAAGTTCAGTTTTCATCATCGTCATCATATGTATCACCTTGTGAGGAAAAGTACACGACACGACCTAATGCAATATGTCAAATTAATACAAGGGGAAAAAGTTATGCATAAAGAGTGCTGTTTAGTTCTCTGCTTCTGTTTTCCAAGATGAAAAACAAAGACAAAACCCCAATTCTTTTCACAGTTGATGCTAATTTCATCATTTGAATGATTCTTCTACAATTAATCCAGAAATGTATTTGTTTTCTTGGACTACCTGGGTTTGTATCTCAGCTCAAGCAAGTGTTAGATGTTTGACCTTGGGCAAGTTACTTATAAATGGCTCTATACTTCCATTTCCTCAACTATAAAGTGGAGATAATGGAAATATCTACCTCAGGGTGTTGTTGTGAAGATTAAATGAGTCTACGACAGGTGGTTATAACACATGATCTAGTTCAGTGCTGGTGTTGTAGGAGTCACAATTGGAAGAGGCCTAATATTTTTAAAATCCTGGTATTTAAGATGTATTAGTAATTAAGAGAGACTCATTGGAATTGAAAGTGAACAGTAGAAAAACCAAGAAACTATTATTAGTATCATGCCCCACCTCTTCACAAAATGTTCATTTTAAGTGAAAGGTGAAACAGATCACCTGACCAAGATGGCCCTAATGTTCCCCTCAGCTTGACTAAACTTCAGACAGCCTTCTTCCTGACTCTAGGCCCCTGATCTCCCTTTTCTTAGAGCATTTATTTTAGAAAACTTGCAATGGTAAATTCTTTCCCTGGCCCTTTGAGATGTAAATCTTCTACAACCAAGAAATATCTTTCTCAAGAACTTGGGAGCCATCTTGTTGAAATATAATCATCTAGAAAGATAGGGCCCCTATCTTCCAGTCTCTGTAGGAAAATAGAGTCTGACTTCCACAAGTGACAATTAGCAAATACAGATAACAACATTGGACAAATCTCACTGCTAATGTCTTTTAGAACTTTTATGCTAGCTCACTCCAGCATTTAAAAACTCTCCTGCCTTTTTTTTCAGGGGAGTTGAGTTCAATCTTTCTCTCCTATCAGTCTTGGATAAAGTCTTCATTGTCTGTTTAACAGGTCTGGTGGAATTTTTCTTTTATACATCTTATGATAGAAATTAACTCCAGAATTAGAGAATTTATTACATTACTGGATATAAAAGAATTATAGTAGTCTGTTAAGTTTTCAAGAGAGAGTCATCAAAATTCAATAAGAATTTATATTTATATTTTCATTTTAAACAGATAGTTTATCAATTTTGACATCATATGTTAAATACTTGACAGGATTAATTTTGGAATAATTTTATGATATGTCTTTTAACTTGCTTTATTGTTTCAATTATCCTTATTAAGTTAATTCCATTTTTTATTGAAGTGTCAGATCCACAAATTTTAGCAAACTACTTTACTCATATAAGTCATACATATAAATGACTTGATGCTATAGTTTAAGATGTGTTATGATAATTAATCAAAGACTTAATTCTGCTTTAAAATGAAGGCTCAAGAAAACATTTCTATTTCTTTAGTCCTTAGCTTGATCTTAGAATTAAAATAATTTATGAGATACCAAATTGTCATAAGCACAACAGCTTGCCATTAAAGTTTTAGTTACATTTTATATGGTTTTAATCAATATAATGAAAAAATATTTACATATTCTATTTTTATACACATTCCACATGACAAATATACAAAATAAGTTTTTACTTAAAGTATAGATAGTGGATGATTTGTTTGGTAGATTAAATGAAATGATCTACCTTAAATGTCACATATAGGGTAGTACTAGGCACAGAATGAATGTTTTTGATCTTCCTCTCCTTACCTTTACTTAAATCCTTCCCTTTGTAAGGGAGCAAAATTTGCCATCCCAAAATATGTCTCTTTGGATTGAGGATTATTTGGGGCTGAGTATTTTTAAGACGAAAGACTCAGGAAGAAAATTTGACCTTCCCCTAACTATCTAAAAGAATTTAAGATAGAAGGTGTCTGTTCCAGGAAGTAGCTATCACCATAGATAACTATAGTATAATATGAACTAGCTATGGTAGACAGGGAGGAACCTAGCAAGGCCTATTTGATCAAAGTCCTCTCCATGTCCCATTGTCTCTGCAAGTCATGGCAAACATTTGTTTACCAACCATTTGCTTTTCCTTCTCCATGTGAATTGCCTTCCTCCCCTTTGAGTCCCAAACCACTATTCTCAAGATTTTCTTTTGTCTTTAGCAGAAGATGGTATTTAAGGTGATCTCTTTGGCCATTTTGGTGAGTTACTCAGTTTTCCTGGGCTTCTCTCATGTTTACATGTTATTAAACTTTGTTTGATTTTCTTCTGTTGTTCTGTCTCATGTCAATTTAATTCTTAGGCCAGCCAGAAGAACCTAAGAAGAGTAGCGGAAAATTTCTTCCTTCCCTACACCTTATTCATTCATTTAGAACAATAGAAATGGTTAGAATGACACAGGTTAGGTTAAAGTCGTATGTAAGATTGGCATAAAGTTGGTTGGATATGGATAAAAACAGTGACAATGTGGGTTGAACCATAACAATAAAATAATCACTGTATTAAAGATCAATTTATCAACCAATAATATTAAACCTTAATAAGCATTGTATTATTGGATTACATGTGGTTTAGATCTTTACCAGCAAAATAAAGAAAAAACATGGCATTAAGTACTGCTCAAAATATGCCAACAAGCTTTTGTCTTTGTGTCCATTTAGGATTATACCTATTTTTTAATGACCTAATTAAAATAACACATTATCTATGTTGAAACTTAGGAGAACTATAATTAAATCTAACACTATGATCACAAAATAAGTGCAGTGGAAACCCATATATATAGAAAAAAACTAAATTAACAATCAATGATTCAATATGCAATATAAGACAATATGCCTTAGAACATGAGAAGTATTAAAAAAAAGATGTGGGCATTTTTAAAAAATCATTTAAATTTTGAAATATTTCTAAATATAAGCACAAAATATGCCATAATGATTTGACCCAAAATTGCATTTTCATACAGCTTTTCTATTGATTTTATAAGAATAAGGTTACTCTCTTTAATTTCAATTTCAAAAAATACAGTTGGTCCAAAATATCCTTATTAACAGACTTTTAATAAATCATAGGTAAATTTACTTGACTCTTTCTATTTTTTAGCTGCTATATTATTTAATGAAAAACAAGGCTTCCAATTATAGTGGCAAAAAGAGAAAAACAATCAGTATGAAAATATGACTTAAGAATGATTTTCAACTTTTAGGCAAACCATAGTCATTTTACATAATTTGCAGGTGTCATTTTATAAAAACAACAGACTATATACCCAATTACACTTCTTTTTCAAACAACAGTTTGCAATCAGGAGAATGTGTGATGAGCTTTAATCAAAGATTAGAACTTTTTAATTAAATAGAGCCTTTTGTGACTAGTCATTTGACATTAATTACTGTTTTAGTTGGATTTCTTTTGATTTGTAAAGGGCCCTGAGCACTGCAAAAATTATATCGCATCACAGAAATTGTTGATAATTAAAACAAAAGCTTGTCTTCATCAGCCCATCACACACCTTAAAAAGGAACATCATTTTAAATATTAAATGACTGCCTTAGATAAACAGACTGGAGGGTTTTAAAGGAAAAATAACAGATGGTATGTCAAGCCAGTTGCTTTGGATGGGCAGTTTGAAAGTTGTTAATTGTAATGATTTATAAGCTGTTTTAAAATGTTCAGCTACACTTTTAGGGGCTAACTAATGGTAAGAGGTATGTGTGCGGTGCTAAAGGCTCAAAACCCCTATGGGAATCATAAAACTAACTCACACCACTGCTATGAATAGAAGTCATCAATCAAACTTAATGCTGAAACAGAAACTGACCGAAAAGTTCAAATAATGTTTTTATTTGTGGACTCATGGAGAATAAAATCACAGTTGAAACTATTTTTGTAAGATGGTAACTCTAAATCCAGATAGAATACCCATAGTAAGAATTACCATTCCTCTCTCTGTGATTTGGAGTATATATGCAGGTTAATAAAAATAAAAGGATTTGAATATCAATGAACTAATTTGTTTCAAAAGCATCTGAGAAAAAAAAGCAAGAACTTATACATGAAAAGATAATTAAAAAATAATAATGTGCATTGTTTATGTAAGACTACAGTGATTTGACTTGTACAGACATGGACACGAAATTGTTTTTCCATTTGGGCCAAAAGAATCATGTATTTCCCTGTGCTGGCTGCCTTGTAATGGAGGGCATTCAATTTTAGCACAATTTGCCTTAGGTTAGGGTTATGGTCTGTGGACAGAATAAAACTAATTGGCCTGAAAACGGATGTCACCCATGCCCTCGGCTTCATTAGCAGCATGTGCTAACCAACTGAGTTAAATAGACACGGCGGTAATAAAACAGAACTTTAAAAATACTTGGTTGTATGAACAAAGGATAGGCAGTACTGAGAATGGAACATGTTGTGATTAATTTTGCCTTTGTTAGACCATGTGTAAAAGCTAGTTAGCTAAAATGTGTTTGATATAATTGTACTAAAGTATCTTAAAGACAATTATCTCTCACAACGATAAAACTACTTAAATAATATCAATAATCGAGGCCACGTCAATCTCCATTAAAATAAAAATTATAAATATGAATTTAAAAGAGGGGATACAATCTATGTTGCCTGTAGATGTATATTTATTTAGACTTTTTAGTAGCTAACATTTCAAGTTTACATTTTATGCTATTTTCATGTCCAATGAAGACTTAATAAGAAAACATTCAAGAGTGGAAATTAATTGCTCATTATGGTGAATAGCTTGAGGGTATTGAAGAGACTTTATTGACCTTGCTCCTCTCTTCTTAGCACTGGGATAAAACAAACTGGCACCATGACAAAGGACAGACACAGCACCAAATTTTCCAACATAACTAGGAAAATGGGCTATGCCGTGATGATACACCCAAATATCACTAAAACTGACCTGATGACTTGGGTTTCCTAGCAGGCTGCAGAATTAAAGAATTGCAAAATTAAGAGACTAGACAGAACTTTACAATTAATGATAATAATTATCATTTATTTATTGTTGACTATTTACCAGACAATTTATATGTAGAATGTTATTTAATACTCCCAACAACATTTTGATGTATGATTATTCCTATTTTACAAATGGGAAATTCAGAGAGGTTAAAAGACTTTCTAAGGTGACACAGTTAGTAATGGCCTAGTTAATCTTTAAGTCATGGTCATATTTGGAAAACAAATATAAGGTTAAAAAATAAGATTAGAAAAGGATTAGCGGTAAATGTTCCATTTGATATTTTAATAAGTGGATTTCATTTCTCCTAAATGTTGAGATATCACAGAAGATATGGAAAACTAGATAGAAAAATATGGGGCAAGAAGAAGAAATATGGGGTTAAAACAGGCTTTGGAAATGTGTTTTTACATTGAAGTCCCATGGGTATAGACCAAGAATTCCTCTCCTGAGCATTTATCTGTGTATTTAATCATAGTCTGTCCAGCCCAACCTTTGCCTCACTACTTTCTGGCCAACCTTAGCCCTTGGGCTCCATTTTGGCTTTTGGTCAAGTATCAGAATGACAGACATATTCTTGCAAATCACTTTCTCTCACTCACATAAACAAAAATGTTTCTGGGAAAATAAAGCCTCCAGTTCTTCTTTCCCCCTTCACAAAAGAATCCCACAACCCAATTTGGATAAATATAGACCCCAATATGAAAGGAATTCTGTGTCCTTGGGTCCTCATGTCCATCCTGCTGTCTAGACCCCTCCAGGTCTCACAAGCTCCCTTTGTAACCACTGATACAAGTTCCCCTTTGTTTAAACAAAACCAAAGCTTTTACATTAATATCCCCTTAAGGTCACATCCCCTTCTATAACTATTTTCAGGAAATTTATGTTCTTCCTCTGTGCTACAAACATAGTTTGTGGGCCTCCTCAAGGGACTCTTGGCCTCTAGACTAAAAAAGGTAGGAGACAAGAGGAGAAAACAGTCAACAGAAATGCCTAGACAGTATGCCAAGCTTCTGAATCCTGTTGTCTAGAGCTGATCTATAGTTTGATATTTAGTCATGGGGTGAGGACCTTTCTCATTTCTGCTTTAAGTAAAGGGAATGATGCCAGAGGTGCTCCATGACGGGAACAATCTTTGGCATGACATTAATCAGACCAAGCTTGGAATCTAAGAAAAATTCCTCATCTTGGTGTTGTATTTTACCTACTACGATTTCTCTCTTTTCTAACCAACCCAGAGGAATACTGATGACCTTGAACTTCCTCTTGCTTTACTCCCCAACAAATGAAGAAAAGTTAAAAGATAAGAATAATAAAAGTCTTTCTTTTTAAATCTGATTTCATACTCCTGAGAAGACATTGATGTTTTAAGTTTACACTGAAGTTAATTGTATTCCTTGTACCCATGAAAAACAGGCTCAAATCTAATCAAAGCGTGAGGTTTAGCACATCAAACATGAAGGAGTTAAAATTACAATTCATGGATTGCACAGCATTTAAAAGAAGAAAGGTGCTAAATTTTTTCATTCAATGTTTTTTAAACTCAGAAATAAATCTCATTAAAGACAATTAAATATAAAATCAGTTATTATCATAAGGAGCTGGATTACAATCGAAATAATTAAATCACTTTCCCCTTAGAAAATGTATGTGGGAAGACTATAAAATTAAAACTATATTTGGTATTCTTTGCATTGCTTATTTTCCCGTGGAAAGCCTATCAGTTAAAATGATGAATTTTAACCTTTTCCATTTCTCCCAGAGAACAGTTAATTCATATTCTTCAGGCTTTTTGAAACTGGTTCCCCATACTGATGAAGAAATTATTGTTTTTATAATATTTACTAAGGCCCAGTTACTGAACCTTCCTCAAGGACGTTTCATTTGCTTTTAATGTGGAAATCTCTGAGAATCATTTTGGGAAAAAAAGCAGGCTAAATATATTAATATATGCAGCTAATTGTATGGTTTAATGAATTCAAATTAAGTCATAATATATTATATTAAATACGATGCATGTAGTGAATAGGAAATAAAAAGGTCATGACATCTAAGAATAGTAGAATCAAGAATCCGAATACTAATAGATCAAAAATGTCCTGCATAAAATATTCTTTTACTCTGAGTCCCAGTTCTTTTCTTTTCAAACTGACTGTTCTCAAAACTCCTCAAAAAAGTCAGCAATATTATTTTTTAGTATTTTGTGACTTCAAGAAAATACAAGATTATGTTATACATTAAAATGTACTATTTTCAGAAATAAGTTAAATCACATTCTGAATATTAATTATCTGAAAATGTGCATAATAAGCTATAATTTAAGAAGAACAACTTCTTGACTCTTCATAATGACCGACATTGAAATGCATTGCTCAGAAGATATTGACTCATCTAATGGAAAGAACCACTACTTAGATGGTTGTCTCAGAATAGTTACCCTAAAAAGGTGTATGTAGGGGCTGGCACCATGGCCTAGTGGTTAAATTCAGCACTGTCTGCTTCTGCACCCTGGGTTTGGTTCCTGCGCGTGGGCCTACACCACTTGGCATGGGCCATGATGTGGCGGTGACCCACAGATAAAACACAGGAAGATTGGCATAGATGTTAGCTCAGGGCAAATCTTCCCCAGCAAAACAAAAACAAAAGCAAAAACTGTATGGAGAACTGTGGTGGTTGGAGTTGGTCCATATGACTTTTTCTGGTCTCTTCCAACCTAAAAAGGTTGTCACTGAAGAATAAGGAGAGAAATATTACTTTCAAAATCTTTGCCCTGTGATCCTTCTGTTGTATCATTTGATAATTTCTAATGTGTATTTTAGTGATACAGAACCATGCTCCATAGACTAATTTTTTCTTCAAAATCACTTCGATAACCTTGCTATGGTAATAAGAGACTAACTGGTATTTATTGCTCTATTCATAAATACAGTTTGGTGATGTAAATTTTAAACTCTGAAAGTGAATTTAGAAATTTAAATATTCCAACTTACTGTCCACTGTAATGATGCTCCATCCGAGTCTCCTTTGATGATTTCTCCTCTTGATGTAGTGGTATGAGTGTAGAGATACTGCCTTGGTCAAAATCTGGGTCTATCACTTACTGGCTGTGTGATCTTGGAGAAGTTACTTAACCTCTGTGTGACTTGGATTCTTCATTTGTAAAATGTGGATATAAAAATTAACAATACTGTAAATGGCATCCTTGTTATCTAGTTAAGGAGGAATTGATTATCGTTATAAGGAGGAAGCCAAATCTCACACAGATGATGTGATTTAGCTGAAATCAAATAACTGGTACAAAATGATCAATTTCTGGTAAGTGGCAAAGCCAGGATTTGAAAACAGAATGAAAGATTTTTTTCTCTTTGTTATTGGTGAGATATGTTTATTAATTTTACAAATGAGTATGAATTCTTCAATAGAACTCTTCTCCCTAAGGTAATATAAACATTAGTTTAGCAAGGGATTAGTTTATATTCAAGTGACATTTAATTTTTATTCCAACAAATTTGTCTCAGATCTTTCAAAGCAAGACACTCAAGTCAAAACCCATTTGAAAATCCAGTGCCGTTCAGGACGGGGTAGTGGATTAATACAATGGTTAGCTATGGCAGGTAAAGCTTTCTCTCTTTACGCACCATGCTTTGCCATTGTCCTTCCTGGATATGACTGCATGGAAAGGGCAATTACAGGGGCCACTTGAAACTCTTTGATGTGATCAAATTTTGGGGCCCTGCAGAAGTAATAGAGCCTCAAGATTTGAACATCTTGATGATCCCTGAATAATTCTACACTTAATTTTGCCACTACTCTCTCAGGAATAGGAAAAACACTAGGATTCTAACTCTCCTCCCTTAATTTCCAGACAAGGTCCTCTTCCAGGTAGTGGTAGTGGAGTGTTAGAGACAAGGATGTTGTCCTTCAATCATGTCCATCATTCACTCCATCCAGCAGATATTCATGGAAGTTTCTAGAAAGTAGTTGGCAAGTAGTTGCTACTCCTCCATTTGTATACTTTGTTGCTTATTTTTTGAAGAATTTATGAGAAGAGTTGATAAATAGCTGTATCACAATCCTATTGAGCACAGAAGCCTTACCAGAATATTGCATATTCATGTAATTGCTTTAGGGATGTGGAACTTGCATTTCGGGTTGGCATTCTAAAAGAGGCTTTTCCTTACACACATACACACACACACAAACACACACACACAAACCTAGAAGATTGTAATCATAGAATTGAGGGAGGATTATATACCTAGCCCATCTTAACCAGGTTTTCTTCTCAGATGTAATTTTGCTTCTTTAGAGGTAATAGTGATAAAGAGTCAGATGGTGAAATAAAGCAATTACCAGATAACACATACTCTGCTTACATGCATTTCTGACTCTGAACTAGTTGTCATTCCTTAAACACGCCTTATGTTTTTCTAAATATTTTCCTTTTAATTAGAATGCCTTTAGCACCTCATCTCTACTGTTGAAATGATATCAATCCTTTACATTAATACCCCATAAGGTCATAACTTGATACCCTTAAAGGCCCACTTAAAAAGCCCACATCTATGTAAGTCCTGTCTTGATTCCTTCCAACTAGAAGTGATTTCTGCTTGCTTAGATTGTCATGCCAATTTATTTACAATTTCTTATGAAACATATTTTATTTTGTCCTGCATTATCTTTTCTGTTTAACAGTTGTATCACTCTTTTCCATCTGAAAATTATAAAGACCTAGAGGACAAAGATGGTTTTCCCATCCCTGTGTACACCACAGTGTCTAGTGCAATGTTTTGCAAATAGCATCCCCTCAAAAAAATTGAAATAAATTATCTTGCCCTTTTCTGTGAGTGCCTGTAACAGTGTTATGTTTCCTCAGACAGAATACTTAGCCCAACATCTGAAAATTCAGGAATATGGCCCTTCAGTTATCTCAGCACACGATAAATACAAGAGAAGAGCTACTCAATTACTGCCTCTCAATCAGTTTCAGCTAATGCAGACATCACATCTGAGCTTCACTTAGTACAGCTGAATTAACAATGGAGTGATGAGGAAATGTTTAGTAGTTGCGTATAACATTCGAGCCTATAAATTAAGGAAGAAAAAAGTAAGCAAACCTTATTATTTATAAATCATCATAAATAAATTGCATCACACAAATATACATATATCCAGGATATATATATATATATATATATATTTGTATATATTTATATATATATATTTATGTGGTCTAAGAAAGCAATATATGTATATTACATATACTCTCCAGGCTACATATATATATATGTAGGATACATAAACAAAAGAGATATATAGTCATCAATAAATGACATTTTTTTAAAATCATGACTCACACAACCCCTATTTTGCAAATAGGATGTCTTAGTACATTACTTTATTGTCTTCAAACTTTGCTTAATTTTAAGGGACTTCATTTAAGCTTCTTAAAATATGACATGATAATCATTAGCATAATTCGTATGAATAACAAATAACAATGATGATATTGCAGTTCTTTTAATGAAATAATTCGTTATTTAAGCTGTCTAAGCATTATGCATGACAGCTACCCTATCAACAGCGGAGTTAATTCAATGCACACGGAAGAACAGTTTAAATATTAAGCAATCAATCAATCATTCTTTCATCCTAGTTAATGAATAAGACTATTACTTCAGTTGTTTCTTCTCTACTAAAAGGATGAACATAATCAAATAGGAATTTTATAGAAAATGAGGCAGATTAACATTTTACTCCATATTCCTATATACTCTTTGTAGGTTAGAATTACTTAGAAATAATATTAAATAGATTAATAAAGATTCACACTTATAAAACTTATTTTAATTTTAGTCAGTCTTTGGTAGTAATCTCTGAAACTGTTAACATGATCAAAGCATTTAGTTTAAATCACTTGCACATATTTTATTAACATGGCAGGTTTCTTTCAGGACTAACAGAGGCAAGTTACCAATTTTTACAAATATTGTTAAGTATCAGAGAAATTTTATTGTGTTTCACACCGTAAAAGAACACCTTTGATACCACTTGAATATGGGCTTATACTATGGAAAGCACATAGATTATATATAGAACAAATCCATCTGTGTAAAAATAGGTTATGAAAATTGAGTAGCTAAACCAAGATCCTTACTGCACTCTTGCAAGTACTTAGGCAGAGAATACCTGTAGATAAGGACAAGATGTATTTCAATCAAGGAAGAACTAAAAAGATTTTGACAAAAAGAAATGGTGTGCAGTTGTGTCCCAGGCCTCCTGAAAATGACCAAGAAACCAGCATACAGAAAGTAACGGATTGTGGCTGGGCTGGAATGAGAAACTCTTATCATGGATAGGAGGATTTTACAAAGAAAGTAACAATGATTCAGGTCCTATCCTATTAAAAAAAGTTTATGGAGAGGAAATATTTGGGCTTCTTTTCAATAAAACAACATCTTAGCATGTCTCTTCCTGCCAGTGAGGGTGGTTTAAATTAAGTGTGCAATAAAGAATATGTGTATATGTATAGCTAATATATAGAAATTATATAGAACAAATATTGATGATTAATTAATGCATTAAAATTAAGAACCACTCTCTTAAGAATTTATCTCTGAATTCTTTTTTTTTTTTTTTTTTGGTGAGGAAGATTGGCCCTGAGCTAACACCTGTTGCCAATCTTCCTCTTTTTGCTTGAGGAAGAGTGGCCCTAAGCTAATATCTGTGCCCATCTTCCTCTATTTTGTATGTGGGATGCCGCCACAGTATGGCATGATGAGTGGTGTATGTCTGCACCCGGGATCGGAACCTGCCAACCCCAGGCCACTGAAGTGGAGCGTGCTGAACTTAACCACTGAGCTACCAGGCTGGCCCCGTCTCTGAATTCTTGAGTTGAAAATGTATCATTTGTTTGATTTGAAATAGCTTTATAAAAAGGATTGTAAGAAAAAAGATTCAACAAGATTTATATATAATTAACTACTTAACTAGTAACTATTTGAGATCATTGATTTTTATTGAATCCAGAAAATAGAGTTTGTGATATAAAAAAGAGAAAAAGTCCACCAAAAAATTCAAAACTAAAAATCAATTGTACAGCCCTTTCGTTCTATTGAATTGATGGAATATATACACTTGGGTGGTTCTTCTCAGTCTTCCCTGCTGGAGCCCCTATAAGGCTGCATATGGAAGCCAAAGTTTTCATTACAAAAGGACCACTTTTAATATGACCACAAATATTTCTTCCCGTTTAACACCAGCTGTTCTTGGGTCTATCACATCAAAATGTAGCCGGGTATTTTCTCCTTCACAATCCTATATTTCAAACATCCCACAATACAATATAAACACAATGTATATCTTTAAAATTAAAACTGAAATTCTGAAGAAAGGTGCAGGATTTCATGAAAGCAGTGGAAGTGATATTAGGGACTGCAGCTGCTGGAATCAAATGCAAAGTAATACCAAATATGTCAGCATTAAAATAACGAACCACTAATGAAGAAAAATTTACAAAGGATCTTGACAAGATTAAATTTGTATTTTTAAGTTAATCTCCCAAATCTTATTTTGTCCTCTCTTCATACAAAATTTTGGTCTTTGCTTTAAGTGGATTTACTTTGAGTGACTTTTTTTTTTTTCCTGGAACTGATTATCTTTAGATAATGAGTTCTTATATTAAAAGAAAATAAAATGGTGCAACCATAACACACCAAAAAAAAAGTATACAGTGGTTGATCGGAAGTTCCTTGGATATGGATAAGATAAATTGGGTTTGGATTTAGGAAGATGAAACAGGAAAGCAACTAGCACCTGTGAACACCAGAGATAAAGTTTCCTTCCCAAGCAACCTCAGACAAGCTCTAAGTTCAAGGTCAATAAATCCAAAGAGCAGAAGATGAGAAGAAGAAATTGTCTAGGTAATTTATGACAGAACTTGAATTAAAACATCTGAGCCAGCCTGAGCTTCCTTCCTCCCGTCCCCTTGCCCCTACATACAAAGCTCAGGCAGTAAGTGTTGCGATCAGATTTAAAGCTATGACCCACTCTTTAAATTAAGTGACAGATATGCCACAGGAAGCTCCAAATGTGATTGTTAGGCCCCAGAAAAAGAAACCATAGCTTCTGAGGGGAAAATTTAAAAAAATATGCAAGACCGTCTTTGCCTACTTTTATTCAACTTACTGAAGTATTGCAGTCAAAGAGTAAAGCCTTCCTTACTTCGGCAGTTGTGCAATGTTCAGACATTTTTCAGGGAAGCATCCTGCTCCATGGACATCTCCTTATGTGGAGCCCCGTATCAGCCCTCCTTGCTAGAACTGATTTCTTGTGGAAACAGATTTATAGAACTGAAAAAGAAACCTGTATCAACTCCTTATATTAAACTGTGTGGTCTTTTTCATAAAAATGAAACAAAAAATAAAGATTATCAGACATATATAGAATATAAAGGACCTGAAAACAAAAGACCACATTGATACCAAATAATTCAGGAAGAGAACAACAAAAATAATCATAACACTACTTTGTAATAAATTTCTGTGGAGAGATTGGGCAGGCTAAAATATATACGTTGAAAAACAGACCTAGCTGTTACAGAGTAAGGAGCAAAGAGAATAAACAAAATTTACTTGATTTTTGAAATAGGAAAAACTAGTGAATAAACTGAGTAATACATTAGCAGGGCTGAAAAACAACTCTTTGATAAATAAATAGATAATGTTTATTTAGTGGTTATAATAGGCTAAAAGCTGTTCTATAAACTTGATTAGTTCTTAACTTATCCAATTCTCACAACAAACCTATGCATTTGATACTTTATTATCTCCAGTTCACAAATAAGGAAACTGAGGCAGAGAGAGGATGACTAACTACCCTAAGACTATATATAGCTATACTAAATGAGCAGCCACACTTTGAATCCAGGTGGTCCTGTGACAAAACCACACACCTACCAATTGAGCTTCAATGATCTTGAAGACAAAGCTAAGAGACTATCCAAATGTTTACAGCCTAAATTATAAAGTTTCAAAATACGAAAGAAAGAAAAATATAGAGTTAAAAATACAAAAAAAATATATATGGAAAAGAGACCAATGTAGAGGAGCAGAATTTGCCACCCCAAAATGTGTCTCTCTGGCTTGAGAGGATTATTTGGGGATGATTATTTTTAAGAACAAAAGACTCAGAAAGAAACTTTGACCTTCCCCCTAAATGCCTAAAATAATTTAAGATAGAAGGTCTGTTCTAGGAAGGAGCTATCACCACAGATAACTATAGTATAATATGAACTAGTGTGGTAGACAGTGAGGAACCTAGCAAAGCCCATTTGGTCAAGGTCCTCTCCATGTCCCATTGTCTCTACAAGGCATGGCAAATGCTTGTTTGCTAAATGTTAGCTTTTCCATCTCCATGTGAATTGCCTTTCTCTCCTTTGTAGTCCCAAACCACTATCTCCAACATCTTCTTTTTTCTTTAGCTAAAGATGATATTTAAGAAGGTGGCTTCAGCCATTTTGGTGAGTTACTCAGTTTTCCTGGATTTCTCCCATGTATACACAATATTAAACTTTGTTTGATTTTCTCCTGTTATTCTGTCTCATGTCAATTTAGTTTTTAGGCCAGCCAGAAGAACCTAGAAGAGTAGAGGAAAATTTCTTCCTCCCCTACACCAATGAGGTCCATTATTAATTCAATCAGAATAACAATACAAAAAAATTTCCTGAGTGGAAAAAACATGTGGGTCTTTATATTGAAACGTTCCACTGAATAAAAGAGGAAAAATTTTGAAGACTCACTTTTAAATATACCCAGGTCAAATTTCAGAACATTAAGGAGGTTAAAAAAATCTGAAAGTATCCGGGCACAAAAGCCTGTTACCTACAATACAAAAAAAAAATAATAAAAAGGATGACATCAGATTTTTCATCAGCAGCAGTTACGTCTGAGGGCAAAATAAAATCTCTTTGGACATGAAAAAGTTTATAAAATTAATTGTGTGGTTAGCAACAAACACACATACAATATTTTATGTTTGTTAGAAAAGGATCTGTAAGAAAGGTCAAAAATTACATCAAGGTTTGGCAGAAAAAGTAACGTAAAAGATTTTCCTCAGAAAAAGTAATGTAAAAACAGCTGTGTTCAAACCTCTCCTGCCAAATGGGCAGTGGCAAGTCTCTTGAAATAATCTTTCATTAAGAAGAGGAAGAGGGCCGGCC
Organism: Ceratotherium simum simum; assembly: GCF_057802395.1. Lineage (NCBI taxonomy): Eukaryota > Metazoa > Chordata > Mammalia > Perissodactyla > Rhinocerotidae > Ceratotherium > Ceratotherium simum. The sequence goes on from NC_141909.1 coordinate 48,681,064, forward strand.
CTGTGGCTTGGTGGTTAAGTGCGCGCGCTGCGATGCTGGTGGCCCGGGTTCGGATCCCGGGTGCGCATCGAGGCACCGCTTCTCCGTTCATCCTGAGGCCGAGTCCCACATACAGCAACTAGAAGGATGTGCAGCTACGACACACAACTATCCACTGGGGCTTTGGGGGGAAAAATAAAATAAATAAAATCTTTAAAAAAAAAAAAAAAAAAAGAAGAGGAAGAGCTTGATTTAGGAATATCTTAAAAACAACAACAGTGAACGTCATTTAACGATAACTGCAATATTAAAATTTTTATTAAGGGATACAAATGTTAACACTTTTGGAAATAATGAGTGTTGGATTTAAAATGGAAAGGGGACAGAAGATTCAAGAAAAGGTAGAAATTCTGTGTGGTCTAGAAGAGGTAAAACAAACTACATAAAAATTAAAAGAGAATAATTTGAGACATTTTCTGTAGCAGGAGCACAGTTAGTTACTTGGGCCTAATCCCATTTCTTTTCCTTGGGACCAATCATACCACCTGCAATAACTCATATAAACACAAGGCTGCAAATTCTATATATGTATCTTATATTGAAAATTGACTTGTAAAACCAACAACCTAGCTATAGCTACAGAGTTGAATGCAGTATTTATAGAAAATGTAAATACAACAAAATCACTTCATATCCTTTTGTACAAACACAATTTTCTACTATTATTTCAATTAAAGCAAGTGTCAATTAAAAGAGTTGTATGTTTTCTAAATGTTCATATTAGACTCCATGAATTTTACCTGTGGTTTTTTAAATACATTCAGACTCAATATCACATAATAAATATTTATTCTCTTTGTTAAATATTCTGTGTATGACTATAACATTCCTTTGTTTTCAATATGTTGACATTGAAGGATTTTGACTAGCAGGGCCTGGAAAGAGCTAAACTGCTAGACAATTTAACTCGGTGCCTTTTTGTTCCATTATAATTGCTTTCTCTATAAATGAGTAACATACTCTCTGCTTTCCATTTTACTCTCACCCCATCCCCACACCCTAAATTAGGCTAAAATGAGGTAATGAAAACCATGCATATGAAAAAGTCGGTACAGAATGCTATTGGTTTGTTTATTTATTTATCATATTCCTACTTCTTTATAAGTAAATTATCATAATTATCTTTAACTCTCCAAATTCAATGCAGATACTCAAGGTCAGGCAGTTCTCATTCTATTTCAGTTATCAGCTGATAGTCAGTGATTTTTGAAAAAGATATATCTCTAGTAGAGGGACTGTATGTAGCAATAGAAATAGTTAATAGTATTAAAATGGGATAAATTGTTTTAAGAAATCCAAAAGGAGTTAGATGATAGAAGAAAAAATGAATCTAATCAGTTTTATGGTCACCTAGCATTAGACCAAGTTCAAGAACGATTTACCCCAAAATAATTTGAGAACTGTGACATCTTTTGGTTGTCTTTTATTTTCAGTTCTATTTCTAAATATGCAGTCTGTCTAACTGCCAAAAAACAGACGCTCTTTGCGTTTCATGACTTTAAAACCCTAGGACATAAGTAGGATTCTGTCAGGTAAAATAAATGTAGGAATAAACAACAGAATCCACACCTTTTTAGCAGCTACATATTGCCACATTGAGCATTCCAAAGCATCCCTCTCCTCACTCAATGATAATTGCAGTTGAGTTTAACATACCAAAACCCTTTGACTGCCAGAGGCATTAGAATTGCTCTACTGAAAATACTTTCAGAATCCTCAGGGGGTCTAGTATGCGGTGAGCTTCCAGGTGGTTGATTAATACTTTGTCTCCTAAAATACTGCAAGGCTTCCATGGCGTTTATACCAGCCATTCCACATACAACAATGCAGAATCAGCAGAGAAGTTTTGCTTTGAATTGCTACTTCCACTTTAAAATAGTGGTAGCGACACAGCTTCTTAAAATGTTAGCAAGAAACAGTCTACCACGGGGCACTATTCCATTCACAAGTAAATGAGATTACTTTGTTTTCCAGTCCATAGCCAGTTGTTGTTGTTGTTTCCTTTGGGGAAAGTAGGAGATACCCCGGGCGAAGCTTTTGTGAGAACCACTAACTGGAGGATAACATCTGTACTACCAGCCATATAACCATTTATATTGAGAATAAAATTCCTCTGTGTGGTTTGAACACAAACTGTAATTGCAATATTACTTTTGTTGACCTTAAACAAATAGACAGCCAGTTATTTCTCCAGCAAAAATGGATTTATTCGAGATCAGCAATGAATTGCAATTTGCAATCTAAAACCATGACAAACCTGTGCAAGTCCCCCAGCAGCAGCAAGGGAAGAGAAACTCTTATAGATGGGAAGAGGAAGTTGGGAGGCCTATTGTAAACAAAGAGTTCTGAGGTGTAGTGACTTTTCATTGGCTGAGTTGTAACAGTCTCTCATTGGCTGAGCTTCTTGCCCATCAAGAAGAGGAAGTCTTGGGGCTGGCCCAGTGGCATAGTGGTTAAGTTCACTTGCTCCGTTTTGGTTGCCCAGGGTTTGCAGGTTCAGATCCCGGGTGTGGACTTACGCACTGCTTGTCAAGCCATGCTGTGTCGGCGTCCCATATAAAGTAGAGGAAGGTGGCATGGACGTTAGCCCAGGGCCCATGTTCCTTAGCAAAAAGAGGAGGATTGGCAACAGATGTTAGCTCAGGGCTAATATTCCTCAAAGAAAAAGAAGAGGAAGTCTTTCTTCTTGCTGTTGGGTTCTGCTATGACATAGGACTTGAGAGTGCCACCATTTGTACTCCTGACCCAAATTAAATGAGATTTCTGTTTATTAATTTGACACTTTAACAGAGCTTTCAACTATATCTTATTCCAAAAATGAAATTTAATAAATGCAACTCTAAGTTCTGTGTGTATGTGTGTGTTGGTGTTTGGTATGTTTCAATATAATGTAGAGAAAAATCTTATGTAGACATCTTACTGTTGCATCTAAGAAAATCAAGTAAAAATCATGAATATACTACCCTGTCGAGAAGAAAAATTAAGCTTATTTTAGGCAAAGAGCTTTACATATACTATAATAATACAACAAATTCCTCATTAGCTATACTAACTTTACATGAAAAGTAAAAGTTGGTTTTGGATTGCTTTTTTATTTAATTTTAATTCATTTGTTCTGAGGAAAGAAAAGCTTGTGTGTAGTTTGGAAAGGCATTGAAGCATTTACTAAAGATACAAAATTTCTGTCATGTCATTACTTTTCCCTGTAACACCATTCTCATTGTTAAATCATGTGATTCTCTTAACTTCCCAGCTGCAAAATGGTGGTAATAGTTTTCACAAGAGTAAATTCATGCACTTTCACATTAGCTGATCAGTTGAATAGATTATAAAAATGTTATATGTGGACTATTTCATAAATCAATTTAAGGTTGTAAAAGGGATATTATTATTTTTTATTGTAGGAAGAAAATTCTCTCTAAACTTAAAGCATGGGAGATACAGACTTTAGTATATAAATGTCTTAAATGTTAATAGAAAAATGTGGATAAAAACAATAACAATAATAGGTGTCATTTATTTAACACTAGCTTGGTTCCAAACATGTTGCTTACCTATTCCTTCATACTGTAACTCATTCAAATAGAGGTAAAGAACAAAAAGGAAACAAAGCAAAATCCACTGTCATAGTTACAGTCTAATGTGGGTGTAGCCATTTGGTTACAATCAATTGTAACCAAACAATTGATTTTAACTGTTGAAGTGGCTGCAAATTAAAAAAGTAAAATTGGAACTGAAACATAATTTGAAGCCAAATCTTCTCGTTCTAAGACCAACTTTAAAAACTATACTATACTGATATTCCATAATACAAATAAGAATACAGAAAAATACTGTTGCTATCGTTGTATACCATTCCATTTTGATTTCCAGTATTCCTAAATTAACGTCTTCCTATTCTTTATGAAGAGTGCTATTTTAAGAGACCTACCTCTACAGGTGGTAAATACGTTCCTTCCAGTTTTATAAGACACACTTGAATAAAAATAGTTTTTAATTCTAAGAAGCTTTGAACTAATTTAAATTTTGCTAAATAATACAGCGGGTTTTATACTAAATTTACTGAAGCTTGTCAGGTCCTTGCTGCAATTCTTGTTCTTTCTTATAGATCCTTTAAAAAAAAGCACAATTTCTTTTCTAAATGTTTGCTGATAAACATTTCAGTGAACTATTCCTTTTATAAGCAAGTGAGATTAACTCAAGAAAAATTCCATAGGAACTTTTCCTCACTTTTGGTTTCTTAAAATGGAATTTCCCTTTTTTTAGCTTGATGAGTGGATAATTAACTAATAGTGTAGAATGGAATAATTATAACTTGATGGTTTCTATATATCATCTACAATACCAATGCCATCCTGCCATGTATATACTTGTCCATAGTTAGTCTTTTCCATATTTCCTGTAGCAACTATTCTAAATTTTTACTCTGTACATTTTCTTTACTCAACTTGGTGCAGAGTAATAAACAGAGCAAATATAGTGCTCACATCTTTAACTTCCCTCAGTGTCCTGAGATCAAACTTATCTGTATCTGAATCCTTCTTTACATTCCTCTTGCCTCAGCCACCCTCCCTATAATTTTTTTTTGATTTCTCTTCACTTTCAGATTCTTTGAAAATAATAAAAAACAAGAACAAAAAGTTTCCATTTCCCCAAATCAATTCACATCTCAACTACAGCTTTTGATTTCCACTCCAAAAATCTTTTGCTGCTGTAGCCACCCAGGCAAAGGCCTATCTTAAGTCTTCATTTAATCTGACCTATTGTTAGCTTTGACATTGTTACTTACCCACTATATTTGGAAACTCTCCTCTCCCTTGCATCTCATAAGTTTACTCTTCTGTGTTCTTCTCCTAGCATGAAAATATAACTACTCCTCTTAGGGTTCTTAACAGGTTTCTCTCCTTCTGCACAATTAATACATTTTGGTGCTCTCTGTTAGACATTGGCCAACCTCTTGCTGCAGATGTTTTTGAGTGGAATCATCTTTAGAATCATCCATTCTTATGATTTCTTTCTCTGTTCTGAGATTCATTACCTTCTGTGTTTCTCACAGACAACTTAAAATTGACGTGATGCAATCTAAATTAATTAGCTTTGTTGAAAAAGAAATAAAAGATCCAAAATGAAGTCGTTTGACCCCAAGACAGCAAACCAAGACATAACTGCAGTTTCGACCTTCCCCAGAAATGTAATCTTAATCAACCAGTCTGGAATTTTTTGCTCAGTACCAATGAGGTTATCTGTCACTGTCTTGTGGGCCCTTTCCATCCCCCAGAGGAAGAAGAGGCAATCTGCATGATAAAGCCCTTGCCGTTTCCTTGCCCACAAAGAGAAGACATCCTGGCCCCAAATAGTCCTTTCTTTTCCTTTGCTAATAACTTCCTTGCCCGATCCTCCTTCCTATAAAAACTGTCCATTTTGTATAACTCCTTGGAGCATGTCCCTGCTTCCTAGTTGAGATGCTACCCAATTCATGAATTATTGAATAAAGCCAATTAGATCTTCAAATTTACTAACCTGAATTTTCTTTTTTAACAGCTTCTACTTAAGTCTTACTCTTCCTGTATTCACTGTCTTGCTTAGTGATATCATTTAGCTAATTTTATAAAAAAGAAATACTAGAGTCAACCTCAACTTCTTTCTTTCCCTCAATCTCTACTACCTGTCCCACAATCAAATGTATCAATAAGTTCTACTATTTCATCAATTAGATTTTGGGATATAGCTTAAATTTGTTATCTAGACATTATCTAGACATTGATTTCAATTTAAGTTTTAGAACATGTAGTCAAGAACAAACCAAAATGAGAAGCAAAAAATTTGAAGAAAATTTCATGATGCATTTGTAATTGTGTTTTAAAGAATGAACGTGAGGTTAGATAAAAATATTTCATTAATCACATAGTTATGTATTTTTGTGATCCTGTATTAAATAACATAGCCATACAATTAAAAAAAGAATAAAAATATTAGAATCTATTTTCAATCCATCTCTTTGTCATTATTTTTAAGGAATTTTTTTTAGCTCAGGTTTTCATTATAATGCACCAAATCTCCTAAATTTTCTCCTTGCCTTAGAAATTTTCCCCTCTCTGTTATTTATTTATTTATTTTTTACCTTGCTTTTTGTTTTTATTCCATTCAGGTTTAGCTTTCTAAAAGTCAGAATTGCATAATCAACTACACTATACTGAAACTACTCACATGTGTAAAGAAAACTGAGTTTTTGTACTTGATCTATTGCTGATTCAATTTTATAAGCCCGTCTACCTAATATGTAATAAGAAAAAAACTAGCTTTTAATTTAGTTTTGAAAATTTGGTTTTGTAATAATTTAAGTAGTCTATTTTACATGTTCATTTTTTTTTTTAGGGAAAAATGATTAGTCTCTTAAATTTTAGTTATGCAAAACCCCCCACCTTCCATCCACCCTGCCTTAAGTAAATATTTCAGAATATGGGGCAGGTAAGGTTTAGCGGACCTAGTGGCCTCTGCTGTAACTATTGTCTGGTCCCTCACAGCTTGTCCAGGTACTGGCGGTGTTTCCTGACTGACTCAGCTGTACTTTAGCCAGCACACTTTGTAGATTTCTCGGAGTGTCTGCCATGCCATCCCTATGAATCCTGGGCTTACCTGCTTGCCACGTAGTCTTGACTTATGGGTACATTTTCCCTTTGAAACAGCAGGCGCCATACAGGCCACTAGCCTTAATGTCAACTACCTTCTCAGTCTCCTCTATGGAGCACCAGAAGGTTCTGCAGACTACACACTGCACATGGGGACTGAAGCAATTGGTAAAGTCAAAACTGGATTCCAATTAACCGTGATGTTTGTACCACTGTACTCTGGTGGAGCCATCCTCTGAGTTGTTGTGGGGGAATAGCCTAGAAGATAATCTCCTCCTAGAGCCCCATACAAGAGTGGTAGACAGTAACCCCTGTCTTTAGCACACCATTCCTCATAGAATCTTGGCACCTGAAGAAATTTATAGTTTTTTTCTGAAGATGTGATCAACACATTCTGAGCACCTTGCTCTTCTGCCTCTATCTCTTTTATTTTTAACACAATCCTCCAGGACTGAAAAAACTAGGTTTTCTATTTTCTACTTCCTGCCTGGTCAGGTCTTCCCTTATCTAAAAGTTTATTATCAAGTTTGTCAGTTCAAATCATTATTTGATAAAAAAAGAATGATAATGAAATTTAGCTTACTCACTTTTTTTGTTAACAGGATAATGACCACTTCCTTGAGCTAATAAATTTTGTGGCTTGGCGGAGGTGGAAGCCTGCAAAAGAATGTTATTTAAAGGGGTATAGTGTAAGTCTTGATAGCTGGTTTTTCTTTTTTCGCAATGCAAGTGCCTGACTTGAGCTTTGATTACCTAGGCATTCACTTCAAGGAGGCATCCATTCAAAGACTGCTATCTCAAATAAACACATTGCCAGCCACGTGACTAGATAAAGATCCAGCCCCGCTCTGTAACCCCTCTCCCCCACCAGCCTCTTTTCTTTTCAACATCGGGGTTGGTTTCAATAACTGACCATTTTGGCCCCTTGTTTTTCTTTTCCCATAGTTTAAATTCCAGCTCTTATGTTTTAAATTCACCAATAAAGAGTGAATCCAAGAAATCCTAGGCTCCCACCCTAGACCCCAATAAAAGTAGAACCCCAGGCCTGTGCTCTTTTTCTCTTTCTCTACCTGCAACCTCACTGAGTGGCCCCAGGTGTGCTGTGTACCCTCCAGGACTGGTAGGTAATAAAACCTTGTTTTTTTTTTTTTTTTTAAGTTTACTGCTGGTTATTACTAAGGAGTCTTGTAATCATAATAAGAAACCACAGGGGCCAGTCCAGCCACAACATTGGTTATCGATAGGCTGAGATCAGCACAAAACAAGGGTAAAGTAAAAGATCAAGTTAATGTTTTTAAATCGTTTCCACCATAATACTTTCTTAATAAAATTTGATGCTACTTTTTTACCCAGATGTTACAGAAGAGCTTGGGAAACTGCAGGCTTTTTCCTGTGCCTGTAAATAAAGTTTTATAGGAACAGAACCACATCCATGTATTTGCATATTGTATTTGGCTGTTTCATACTATAATGGTAAAATTAAGTAGTTGTGGTCGAGATCACACATCCTACAAAGCCTAAAATATTTACTTTTCGGCCCTTTACAGAAAAAGTTTGTTGATCCCATGTTAGCTGGAGACTAAAATTCAAAAAGTCTTCTGTAGTCTGGCTCCAGACGACCAATCCAGAACCATCTCTTGTTCACATCCCTTATAAGACCTTTTATAAAAAGCAATTTATAGTTTTTTTCTGAAAATCCTGTGTTCCTTCATACCAGCATAATAGTTGCTTTTATTGTACTTTTTGCCCAAAATATTGCTAACTTTATTCCCTGCTTATACTTTGAAGTCTGTTCAAGCATCACTGGCCTCTGTGAAGTCTTCTCAGAGACTTCCAGGTCTAGTTAGTTGGTCCTTCTTCTGTGCTCTCTCTTCACCTCAGAGACATCATTTTAAGACTTACCGTGATACTTTATCACACCAAAATAATTTATCTCCCTCTATATTATGACCTCTTGGTAAACAGAGACTGAGTCTAATTTATATTGCCAATTCTTGGTAGGCCCTGGCCCTCAGAGCACAAAATAATCTTTTATTTACTCGATTAATAATGACCTATAATAATAATAATGACCTATAATGATATATAATTCAATTTGTTCCATTAAAACAAATATTATGTTTATCTACTCAACGTGTGTTAATAAACTAATTCATTCAGCAAGTATGTATCAAATGTTCATTATATGTCAGGCATTTTACTAAGTGCTGGGGATCTAATGAAGATTGAAGATATTTTTGAAAATGTAGGCCTTATCCTCAATAAGCGTCAATAATATTACTTTTGTATTCTGTATTTTTACTTATAACAAATTGTTTCAGGTGCATGACTGCCTGTTCAGGTATATAACTCAAACTTTAACCCTCAATTATCTAGAGTAGAATAGTTTTATGATGACTCATCCAGGTAAACGCAAAAAATTAAATTAATATACGGTAACATTAATGTTTTCATGATAAAGTATGTAACTGATATACACTTGTATGTCAATCTGTACATGCATATTCTTATATGTTCTAGGGATTAATACAATAGAATGTGCACCAATATCATCATCTTCTTATTGGGGTTATTTTACAATTCAGTAAAAACCTACTACTGAGAGTAAGGTTGAAAAGTAAAAACAGAAAGAAAGAGAGGCTATATTATATTTTGTGTTTTCTTATCCAATCACACTCTGTTCTTTTAATAGCTATATCCATTAACTTTTTAAATTTAATTTCACATTTTCACAAGCATAATAATATTCTTGAAGTTATTTTTTAAATTAAAATACTTTATTGATTAATATATATTTATAATATTGGAATGCAAGATTTATCCTCTCCCTAATTCTCATAATTAACCACATTTCTACAGTTCTTTTGATGGGAAATTTTAAGATAATAAAAAAAATACCTTTGACAAAATATAAAGTTTAAATTAGAAGGTCTTATTTACATGATTTATTCTCTCCTCACTATTTTTCATGAAATTCATAGAAATTCTTAAGAAAAGCCACGTTAAAAAACAACAACATCAATAAAGGCAGTTTGAGAAACTCATTTCTATTTTAATTAACATGAATCAAATAATATAAAGAACATAAATTTTCGCAATTTAAGTATTGTTTTGTTCTTAATAAATTGAGTTTTTGATAAGCAGGTCATTGTTTTACAGAAGTGTATTTTTTTTCTAAACGTAGTTATTCAGTGTCTACTGTCTGCCAGCGTTATTCCCAGTATGGGAGATTTAAAGATAAAATGATAGCCTAGAGAGATGCACTAAACAGAGTTGTAAACATTGATAGAGTAATAGACACCCAGATCACGACAGTCTCCTCACAAATATGTGGACTTGCTAATGTGCTTTAATAAGCTATTGAGTTTTTGCACCACGAAACACTAGGAGTTTCAAATCTTCCTTATGGCTGCATCATATAAATCTACCACTGATCTTTTTCTAAACCCCATACTTAATTACTAGAATTGGGTCACCAATAAGCAAAATATTCAATTCCACTCTGATGACAACTCACTGCAAATAATTCTACTAAAATTAATGCTGCCCTTCAGAATACTACTTACTACCAAACTGACATACCCAGATAATAATAATGATTAACATTTATTTAGCCCTTGCTGTGTGGCTTACATACCATAACTCAGTTAATTCTCAAACAACTTTATGAAGTATGCAAAATTTCTAACCTTGTTTTATGGAGATTAATTTGCCCGAAGACCCATAGTCATTAAGTCACAGCACAGGAACTTGACCCAGGTCATTGCCACTGATATTCTTTCCACAAATAGCACTAGGTCCTGGATTATAGAGAATCTATATGGAGAGCCTATAGTATATATTTCACGAAACTGTCTAGTTCATTTAGCGGTTTTCAGTGACATATCACGTACCAGTGATGCAAAGACGAGTGAGAAATGACCCCTACCCACAAAAGACCTACATCCTAATTGGAGAGATAAGATATGCAAACAGATTTCATATAAATGATATAGTGGTGGCCCTATGGATATACTGTGCAAATCTGCCTGGGTGATGATGATGAGATTGTTAGGTAAATAATAAGAAAGGAAAATTCATGAACTTAGTCTTAATAACACTTATTGAAAAGTACATATATATATATATATATGTATACAAGCATAGACATACACAAACCAGAATATGACCCATTTTATTTTTAAAGACAAAAATGTAGAAACAGTAATGTATACTGCATCAAGGTTTTTAATATTAGTGCTGATTGGACACAGCAGGTAAGTGACTAGACAAACAGAAAGATGGGAATATAAAATGTACAGATATTGGACATAAGACCATCTAAATGTTAAGCGTCAGCCAAAAGAACTGAGACTTGGAAAGCTGCATAAAAAAAGAGCCAAGCCACTAAAATTTTTCCAAAAAAGCCTTGTTAACTGTAGCAGTGCTTGCTTATTTTGGGGTCCAATAGCTCTGCTATAAGAAGTATAACACTTGTTTCGTGTTACTTTTTCATGTTTTAAGTTATATTTTAAAACATTTAAAATTATCTGCTTTAAATTTTATTTTCCTGGTGTGAAAAAAACATATATTTGTGAACAATTTGTGAGATTATGCTACAGTTGCTGAGTTTATAAAAGAGCAATTCCAAGTATTTGGTCTCAAGAAATTTTTGGCAAAAGACAGCTTAGCACAAGTCACAAGTTTACACATAGGAATACATGCTACAAAAGGCTATATAACTTCAAAACAAGAGCTTTGTTGGGTATATATGTAGAATATGAAGTAAGAATTTTTATTGCCTACCTGTTTCATCTTCAGACCATCACTGCATGATTTTTCAATCAAGCAAACAAACTACATACATATGTGCCCAGAATTATGTTGAATTCTATGAATGAGTCAAAGGATCTGTGGAAGAGAATTCTGTCCTGAAAAAGTTTTTATTTTTCTTGGAATGGCAATAATCACTGAAATAAAAAAGTATATCTATACCTCTCAGCCATGTAAGCTTATAATCAGAAAGGAGAACATTAGCAGCAACCAAGGGACAGAAGGAACTTGGACTTCCAGCCTCCAGAACAGTGAGAAATAAATTTCTGTGTTTAAGCCTTCTAGTTTGTGGTATTTTGTTATAGCAGCCCAAGCCGAGTAAGACATGGTTTGGTACCCAGAAGTGAGATGCTGCTGTAATAAATACCTAAAAGTGTGGAAGCAGTGTGGAACTGGGTGATGGGTAGAGGCTGAAAGAGTTTTGAGGTGCGTGCTATAAAAATCCAGGAACTGTTAATGATGATTCTGGGGAGGGCTGAGGAAGGAAAGAAGAGGGACTATAGAGAAAGCTTCCATCTTCTTACAGAATACATAAACAATCATGAGCAGAATATTGGTGGAAATATGTATGTTAAGGGTGATCCTGGTGAGGTCTCAGATGGAAATGAGGAACATATTACTGGAAAATGGAGGATAGGCAATTCTTGTTAAAAAGTGGCAAAAAAAAAAACTTGGCTGAATGATGGTCTAGTGTTTATGTGGAAGATAATTGCAAGCCATGAAATTGGATATTTAGCTGAGGAGATTTCTAAGCAAAGTGTTGGAGGAGAAGCTTGGTTCCTCCTGACAGCTTATAGTCAAATGTGACAGGAGATGAAGATGAGACTGAAGATGGATTTGTTAAGCAAAAAGAAAACAGAACTTGGAGATTTGGAAAATCCTCAGCCTATCCATATTTCAAAGAATGAGAAACTGTGTTCAGAAGAGAACACTAATGGTGTGGCCAAATAGTCATTTCATAAGGAGATTGGTGTGGGTGTGAACCACTGACCAAATCAGCCATTCCAGCAAAAACCTGCCAGTTTGAACTGAAGGGGATGGTGAAGGGGTAAAAGGAAGGAAGGCTCTCAGGCTTTGTGGATCCTACAAGATCAAATCCTAGAGCTTTTCAATCGCAAATGTGTGCTATTCTTTGAGATGAGGGAAGACTGGCCCTGATGTTGATTCAGAAATCATAAGGTCTACCTCTTTGGTTTTAAAGGTGAGGGGTCTACCACCTCAGTTTCAACAGGCCAGATGGTGGCTTTTTGGAGCCATAAGGGCAGGGCCACCTGAGCTGTGGGGGGAGCAGGGCCTCCCAGAACCCTGGGGGTGCAAACCTTGCCCAGAAGAAGTGCAAAGGTAGTAAGTGGGACTGCAGTCCCTGTAGGCCCAGAAGGCAGAGCATCAAACCAAAGAGGATTATTTTAGAGCCTTAACACCTAATAGTATTTTCCTTGCTAGTTTTTGGACTTGCTTAGGATTCATCACTCCTTTCTTCAGTCTGATTTCTTCCTTTTAGAAAGGAAATGTCGATCCTATGCCTATCACACCATTATATTTTGGAAGCACAAAAATTGGTTTCACATGTTCACAGCTAGAGAAGAATTTTGCCTCAAGAAAAATCATACCTTGAGTCTCAACCAGATTTGATTTAGATGATATTTATATAAGACTTTGAAATTTATTTTTTAAAAACATTGGCTAGCTTTATTGAGATATTATTGACATACACCAAATGTAAGTATGTACAATGTAACGATTTGATACACATACATATTGCAAAATGATTACCAAAAAAAGGTTAGTTAACGCCTCCAGCCCTTCACGTATATATATACATATTTTGTGTCTCTGTAATGATAACGTTTAAGATTTATTATCTTAACAACTTTCAATTATATAATATAGTATAACTATATTATCTATTATACTATAACTAGAGTAATATAGTTAATATAGTCTCCATGCTGTACATTAGATCTCCAGAACTTATTTATCTTATACTTGAGAGTTTGTAGCCATTGATCATCTACCCATTTCCCCTTCCCCCAGCCCCTGCCAGCTATCATTATACTATTTCTATGAGTTCAGATTTTTAGATTCCATGTATAAGTGAGAACATACTGTATTTGTCTTCTCTGTCTGACTTATTTCACTTAGCACAATGCCCTCAAGGTCCATCCATGTAGTCGCAAAACTTCTTTTTTATGGCTGAATAATATTCCAACGTATACACATATATTTCATTATCCATTCATTCACTGACGAGCACTTAGGTTGTTTCCATGTCTTGGCTACTGTGAATAATGCCACAATGAATAATGGGATACAGATATTTCTTCCAGATAGTGTTTTCATTTCCTTTGGGTATATACCCAGATGTAGTATTGCTGGATCTTATGGCAGTTCTATTTTTAATTTTTTGAGGAACCTCCATACTGTTTTCCATAGTGGCTATACCAACGCACATTCCCACCCACAGTACACAGTGTTCCCTTTTCTGCACATCCTCGCTAACACTTGTTGTCTCCTATCTTTTTGATAATAGCCATTCTAACAGCTGTGAGGTCTCATTGTGATTTTGATTTGCATGATAAGGACAGACATTGGAATTTTATTAGTTTCCTTTGGTGGTGTCATATTTCCTTCATTATTCACAATCCTTGTGACTTTGCATTGGTGTCTGCACATTTGAACACACAGGCAACTACTCCAGTCTTTACAGACTGGTTTTGGTAAGCAAAATCCCTTCCCAGTCAGCCGGTCCATAGATTCTAGGTGGGTAATCCTGTGGTGTCCATGCCGGGCTTGCTGCTGGAGCCCTTTGGTGGCCTGGTGCTGGGGTAGGCTGAAAGCCTGGGATGGCATTAATCAGCCTGGCACCAGTCCCTGCTGGGACACTGGGTTCACAGGTCTCCCCCTGGATCCTTGGTTTGTGGTTGTTGATTGGGAGCCTGAGGCCACAGGAGTTACCTAGGACCACAGGAGTGGCCCAATGTTAGGATGTGCTAGGAACCTAGGTCTGGTGGAGCACCCTAGTAGCCTGGCGCTGCTGGAGTCGTCCGGGGCCATGTCAGCTGGTCAGTGTTGGGGGGAGTAGGGATCCTGGGTTCATGGGAGCCCACTGGGAGCCTAGAGTCATGGGAATTGGCTGGCGCCAGGACCGGCTGGGAGCCTGGGGCCACGAGAGCTGCCTGGAATGAATGGGGGGCAGGGGGCCTGGGTTCGCAGAACCCTGTAGAGGTCTGGAGCTGAGGAAGCTGCCCAGAGCTGGGGGAATCACCTGTAGCCATGGAGTGGCCTGGGGCAGCTGGAGCTGGCTGGCATCCATGGGCCAGGAGCCTGTTTTCGCAGGAGCTCTCTGAGAGCCTAGCCAAGGAAGCCGCCTGGAGCTGCTGGAGTCAGCAGGCCCCCAGTGAAGCGAGGGCCTGGGTACCTGGGAGCATGCTGGAAGTCTCGAGCTGTAGAAGCTATCTGGGTCTGCTGCAGCCAGTGGGCAACACAGTGAGCTGGGAGCCTGCTGAGACCCCGGCATTGCAGGAGCTGCCTGCAGCGATGGAGTTGGCAGGCACCCGGGAAGCGAGGCCTGGGTGCCCTGGAGCCTGTGGGGAGCCTGGTGCCATGGCATCCACCTGGAGCCACTGGAGTCTGTAAGTGCAGAGGTGAGCAGGGACATGGGTTGGTGGGAGACTGTTGGGAGCCACCTAGAGTTCTGGAGGCAGCATGGTGCTGGGGTGGGTGGGTTCTGGGGTCTGTGGTGAAGTCGAGTTCATTTTAATTCACCTCCCACAGGGAAGGTGTCCCTCTCCGTGCTGGGCTTCCCAGGCTTGAGGGAACGGTAATGGGAGTAGTGTGAATCTAGCTTTCCTACCCTTCTCAATGTGTCCTTTCTTATTTCTGCGCTTCACCCAGGTGCTGTAATCCCTCACCTGTAATCTTTGGCTCTTGTGAAGGTATTTTTGTATGCAGATAGTTGTTGAAATTGATGTTTCTGGAGGGTGTGGGATGAGCAGTAAAAATTCCTATGCCGCCATTTTGCTGGCGTTATTTTCACCTTTTGACTTTAGATTTTAGAGTTGATGCTGGAAAGAGTTAAGACTTTGGGGGGGCTTTTGGGATAGAATGAATATATTTTGTGTGGGAGAAGAACATGAATTTTGGGGAGTCCAAGGGTGGAAGGTTATGGACTGAATGTTTGTGTGTCCCCAAAGTATATATGGTGAATCCAAGTGTAACATAAAGAGTGATGATATTTGGAGGTGGGGACTTTGGGGAGTAATTAGGTTTAGATGAGGTCAGGAGGATGGGACCCCCATGATGGGATTAGTGTCCTTATAACAAGAGAAAGAGACAAGAGCTTGCTCTCTCTACCATGTGAGGACACAGGAAGAAGGCAACCATCTGCAAACCAAGAAGAGGACACTCACCAAAACCCAACAATGCTGGCACCCTGATCTCAGACTTCTAGCCCCCAGAACTTTAATAAATAAATTTCTGTTGTTTAACCCACTAAGTCTATGTATTTTGTCATGGAAATCCAAGCAGACTAAAATGTTATCCTGCTACTGGTCTTCAAATTTGATCTCTAAGTTTCAGTATTCTCCACTTCACTCAAGGATGACTAGACACAAAACTAGTCTCTCCAATAACAATATGGAAACTATATAGCATAAAATAAGACATTATAGTAGCAAGCAAAGATAAGGAGTCACTTTAGGGGAAAAAAGATTACAAAGAAGAGAAGTATATGTTAGAAATCTGCTTTTTGTTACCAATGAAATTCAATAAAATGTGTTCTGTGGGGGAAAAAAATGAAGAAAAATGATATAACAAGAATAAAACTAAACCTATAGCCTTGGATATAATAAAATAATTTGTCTAATAATTTTCTCAAATAGAAAACACCAGAGTGAGATGATTTTTAGGGTAAATTCTTTAAAATTTGCTAAGAATGGCTTTAAAAAATGTGTCTAGTAGAAGTGTTCCAGTGTATAAACTTGGATACAAAATTTCTAAATCATTTTGTGAAGCTAGGAAACCTCTGCTATCAAATCTTGACAAAAGTAGAACACAAAGGAATACTAAAGATAAATCTCATATTTGAATATTAAAGGGAACATATTAGTTTTAAAAAATATATGCATATTCTAAAACTAGCAAAACAAATCCAACAATACATAATCAAGTAGAAATTTTTGGGGAGAATTCTCAGAAAGGATGATGTGATCAGTCTATTAATGTTTCAGTGTATTAAGGTAATTTATTTCATTATAGGTCAAAAGGAAAAATATAATTATGTAATAGATGATAAAATTTTGATAAAATTAAATATATAATACTGATAAAGTTGTTAATAAAATATAAACAGAAGGATAATTTTTCATATGTCATAAGGACTTCTATTGGCATTCCTATTTAACTTTAGGAAATTTGTCTGCCATTGCATTAATCTTGAATTTTCATCCAATGTAATAAGATAAGAAATAAAATAATACAACTATTGTAAAAAAAAAAAGGCTAATGTTCCTTATTTAAAAAAATAAGATGTTCTATCTAGAAAGGGCAAAAACATTAATTCAAATGCTTTCAGGAATAATGATAGATCAATTAATAAGGTAGTTTTAAAAGAAGAGTTAAAAAATCAATGATTTTTTGTATAATTGACAATAACTTGTTAGGTAGAGTAATAGAACATGATCCCCTTTTCAAAATTAAACAAAAATATGAATTTAAAAAGCTTGTTTAATCAGTCTTCTAAATCCTAGTAAGATTGAGGCATTGGGAATTTTTCTAACCGGGTTTTTTCCAAAGATGGTTCATTTTTAAAGTCCTATGTTTGTAATAATGGAAGAATAATTTAATGAAACGCTCAGTGAATGTCATGAATGTAATCTGCTCTGTACAGATGAGCAGGTGGTCAGATCTTTCAGCTCCATTCACATAAGGACATGGGCAGTGTGGATTGTAATTAATGGATTGTAAATGGCTCTGTCAGAAGCTACTTCACGTTGCTAAAAAATGTCATGCATTTCCAGGGACATAGGTCTTGAATTTTTCACTAGAGAAACTCCAGATATACAGACTGTAGTAGAAATGTCAAAAACTAAGCTGTAGTTAAGCTGATAAAATCATAAATGCATATTTTCAAAAGTGCTGTTGTTTATTCTTCTCTGTGATATTCTGCAAATGCTGTGAAAATAAATTCAGTTGAAAGTTATTTTGTAACAGACATGATGTAGGATTTCCTGGTAAACAAGCTGCATTATTGATTTTTTTTTGTATCTTTAATGAAAATCAGTGAATTTTGCAAAGTCTGAGTCTTTGTGGAAGAACTGGTAGAGCCAATGCATTATTTCTGCTTTAAGTCTATAAATTCTAGTATTTCACGTAACATACCATTTCTTCCACTTTCAGATAAACCAAATTATTTTAAATAGATGTAAATATGATTGAATAATGGTAATTCATTTTTCAGCATGGAGCTGTTCTGTCCATGTCATAGCCAAGGTTTCAGCAGGGGTGGGGGTCAGCTTCAGCCAGAAGGGTAGGCGTGGGACCAGAGCACACCTTGAGAAACAGCAGGAAAAAAACACCCCCACGCCACATTACATATTTATAAACTAGCAGCCTAATAGAAGTTAGGAAACACCTACTTTCTCTATATCAGGGGATCTCTAGTTCAAGAGCAGCTCTGAGAGAGTGAATAGTGAGAACCATAGACTGCATACCTAGGCTCTGGGAACAACCTTGTAGCCAGGAATAGTGACAATAGTTCAGCTGAGTCAATTTTTAGAAGTGCTTTAATACTTTGGCATCCTCAGGCTGGCCCAATGTCTTAGCGGTTAAGCGCGTGCGCTCTGCTGCTGGCGGCCCGGGTTCGCACCGACGCACCGCTTCTCCGGCTATGCTGGGGTTGCGTCCGACATACAGCAGCTAGAAGGATGTGCAGCTATGACATACAACTATCTACTGGGGCTTTGGGGGAAAAATAAATAAATAAAATTAAAAAAAAAATCTGGCATCCATTGTGGCACCACAAATGTGTACTGGTTGAATTTCAACCTTGTCTTATATACTACATTATGTACCATATCTTATGTAGAAAATTCCCTTTTTCATTATTTGACACGGAGCTGTAATGAAATTGTAGTTTAGAAGTCTTAGGAGGGAGGTTATTGTATTTGATATGTTGGAAGAATGCAAATAATTTGTGGGCAGAGGTCCAACTATGGTGGATTAAAGATAGTCACATATTCTTTGCCACTTTTCTTTCAGGCAGTGGGATCTTCTCTTCCCCTTGAATATTGGCTGGCCTGTGACTGCTTTGACCAATAGAGTAGAGCAAAAGTACCTCTTTCCCAACAGAGCCTTTAAGAAGCTGGAAGCTACAGACTTTGTCTCTTGGATTCTGATATGCCACGCATGAAGTTGAGAACCCTGGCAAAGAAATGGTTTGGAGAGGCCCAGAGACTAGATGGAGAGGTAGTTTTCCAGCTATCCACTTTGGAGTTATGGGTATGTGACTTATTAGGTACGGTAGTTCCCCCTTATCTGTGGTTTTGCTTCCCGCGATTTCAGTTACCTGCAGTCAACCCTGGTCTGACTATATGAAATGGAAAATTCCACCACTAAACAATACATAAATTTTAAACCGCCTGCTATTCTGAGTAGTGTGATGAAATCTTGGCCCTCCTGCACCCTCCCACCTCGGGATGTGAATCGTTTCTTTGTCCAGCATATGGATGCTGTTTATGCTACCTGCCCATTAGCCATTTAGTTAGGAAAAAACAGTATATGCAGTATATGTAGGGTTCTGGACAATTTTTGGTTTCAGGCATCCACTGGGGGTGTTGGAAAGTATGCCCCATTGACAAAGGGGGACTACTGTATTAGGTATGTGTATGAAACTGTCTTAGAGCCTCAGACCAGCCCAATCAGAGTCACATCACCAAGTGACCCTGGTGGAACCTGTGTGGGGCAGAATAGCCTAGCCAAGCCCTGTCCACATTCTTCACCCACAGAATGATGGGAGATGATAAAATGTTTGCCATTTTAAGTCACTGAATTTTGGGGTAGTTTGTTGTACATTAATTGACAACCAGAACAAAATTCTCTTTGAACTCATATCACATTTTCATGCAATTTCAATAAAATCCTTTTTTTGTTTAAATGGATAGAAATGTCTCACAAGGAAGAAATATGTGAAAGCCAAATAAAATAATATTGTAAAAGAAAATTAATGAAAAACTACAAGGCCAGATAATAAAATATATTCTAAACTTTAAATAATTTAAGGGAGTATGATACTGGTGCTACGAAAGACAATTAGAGCAATAGAATTAAACCAAAAATACAGAAAGAGATTTCAGTTTATATAATTGATTTTATGAAAAATTTGTCATCGGTGAATATTTCTTTAATGGAGTACTTTGTATAGCATGGTGTGTGTTATAAGCATTTCTAAATTGAATGAAACTGAAACCCCAACAGAACTAGAATAAAATGTGGCTGAATATTAGCTTAGAATTTTTATAATTACTTAAAAAAGCATATTTATTCATGCATTTTAACTTTCTAAGCTGCAAATTCTTTGTGGGCAAAAATCATATATCTGTCTTTTTAAATCTCTCATAGTGATTATCATAGTTTAACATTTTTTATGAAACATTTCATACTTCTAAATATGAATGTTTCCTGCAAAACGTATTAATGTGATGATTTAGTAACAATCTTGGGTTATATTATTAAAACTTAGACTACTCTCCCTAACTAGTGTGAGAAAAATTTGCATGCAATCAATTTTTGTTCCCCCCAAGAATCTTGCTTCCAAGAAATCAGAGCACAGAAAGCTGTTCTTCCAGTTAATATGCTGTCACATAGTAAAAATATATAGTTTCTCATGTGCAAGGGCTCATGATCTCATCAATTGACATTTAGCAGCATTTACCTCTTGGCTGCCAATTCTTCATTTTGCATAATACATTTTTTTCTTACATAAAAACTGAAACATAGGGAAATTTTCAGTTGGCATGCCCCTGTGGGACGACAGCATGATCGACATCTGTGTAATAAATACAGACTTATAATGTACAGAGACAGCCACACTTTCCCACTTTGACATTTTCCCACACCTCAGACTTCCATGCTGAAATGCTGAACAACTACAGAAGAAAAAACAACGCATCATGGAAAAAGTAGTGTGAGAATAGATAACACTAAGTAGAGTTGCCATATGGTGTACCATTCACTATAATGAGAGTTCTATTCTTTCTGGGTGTACCTAAAATACCAGTTAGTGAACAAGGCAATATATTCATTTTGGAAGAAATTTGTACTTATAGGCAATATTATAAAACATGCTTTAAATCATAGAGATTGGCTATATAGCATTTCAACGTGAGAATTTTGTTATTTTCTCTGACATATTGGAAATAAAATTATATTTTTCCAAATTTCCACTGAAGAATATTCTTAAATGCTGTAGTGTGAATGCTAGTTGTTTTCATTTTATTAAATTCATGCTAGTATCACCACTACCCTTTGCCTACTCACACAAAAAACAGTAGGGATATGGGCTGGCGCTGAATACTAGACACCTCACAGACATTGAACAATCATTGAAGAAACAAATAGTATTGAGCAAAGCTGATAGGCAGTCGGTTAAATAAAGTAGAAGCATACACAGTGGTACTAACAGTACTACCCAGTTAGTAGGTAGTAGTATTACGGCATATTAGAAATAAGAAGATGTTTAAAATTTATATATTCTGTTGCTTATCTAGCTTCTTAACTGCCACTAAGACTCGAACTCACTCATTCATTTGCACAATTAAAGATATTTATTGAGTATCTGCTACCCATAATTAGTCAATACATGATAAGAATTCAAAGATCAATATGGTCTTTGAGGAGGTCACGATTTAGTGAGAATTTAGACCCAGAAAATTTGTATATTCTAATACTATTATTTTGCTGAGGCTATAAATCAAATATAAAGAAAGGGATGTAGAAAGACAAGAATGGAGAGATTTAATCTAATTAAATGCGTAGAAGTTCCATTAGCAATATTAATGAGCTGAGCCTTAAAAGCTGAGCCTTGGGAAAAATTTCAATAGGGATATGTATATCCCTGTATATACATATGAAATGAAAGGTGTTCCAGAAAGCAAAAGCTGCCAGAAAAGACAGTATTTAGCATAACTGCGCTAAAAAGCAAGGATCATTGGGATCAATACCTTGAGAAGATAAAACTGTAATGTTAACTGAAGTCAGGTGATGGAAATTTGGGAATATTCATCTTTACTCTGACTTGAACTTAGTTTTTTAGTAGAGGTGTGAAACTTTCTGATTTAGGTTTTAGAAAGAAAATGTTGATAAAACCACAAAGAATTGTTGGAAATTGTGAAATCCAGTTAGGGAATTATTGTGCAATCCAGAACAGAGATAACAAGCATGAAATTTAAGGTACTGGGAATTGGGATTATAAGAAGGGAAGGACTTGTTGATGATGTAAAATATTCAAATTTAAGCAGTTGAGAATATCATAAAACCATTAACTAAGAAATAGAACTCAGGTCTGCAGGGAAAAATGCTGAGTTTTCTTTGGGATGTTAGGGTAACTGCATACTCTGTGTAATTGGAGCAAGGAGCTTGGGAAGGAAACCACATATATTTGGAAATCACTTACAAAAACATGAGCGTGGAAGTCGTGTGAAAGGATGAAAGTGACAAGGAAGAGTTTGTGGATCAAGGAGTGAAAATAGACATAGCGAGACTTAAAATGTTGGTGGAGAGAGCGACTTAAATCAAGCGTATGACTTGCTGTGAGTTCAGAGAAATGCTAGGAGAGATCTGAGCTATAGAGACCAATGAAGAGGCTAAAGGTGGGCGATGGCAAATGGTTGGAGGAGATCAAATAGGTGAACTCACAAAAGAGACACTTGGCTAAACATCAAATAAGTCATTTGGTGATCTCTGAGAAGGAAGCTTTATCAGAGTTTTGAAGTGAAAATATAATGTCAAAAGAGAGGAAATGAGTGAAAACAAAGAGATAGAAGTTGATTTTAAATTACTCATCCAAGTAAGTTGAAATTTATGAAAATGGAGAAGAGATCCATAGCTCGATACACAAATTGATCTGAAAATATACTTTCCCAATAAAGTAAAAATTGAATATATTCTCACATCAAGGAAGTAGCTAATGAATATCAGTTTAATGTTTGCTTTGATATATAACCCTAAAACAATAACCCTAAAACAATATGTGATTATTTTAAAGTCTTAACTTGTTCTTACTTTCTTATTGTTATCTGGATCTGTAGTAAGTCTGGGAAAAATATAACTCTAGGTTAGTATATATTTTGTGGGTCATATAAAACATTATTAAGCTGTTGTGATCATTTCTGACTTCCTTGAAAAAATACATTTCATTATGTAATGTTGGTGGGCTGATGGGATGACAATGTTGTTTTGTCAATAACTAGGAATAATTGTTCAACTTAGTCCTCATATATCTTTTTATGATAGGTATTAATTTTAATTCTATGCAGAAGGAAAAAAAGGCTGCTTAATAGTAACTTCATCATTTTGGAATAAGAATAAATCTACATTTTGTCATTGTTTTTAACCACTTTGTGGCCTTTTATATTACTTCACAGATGTTATCTATAGCAATATATTTCTCATTACCATATTAAATGGACTAAACAAAGACATTCACCCATTGCCACCAACTAACATTAAAATATTTAATGCTGCCTGAAGCATCCTAGTCACTTGCCAGATACTGAGCAGTGAGGGACTGAATATTTCAATACTGTTCATTGTGTCTTCTTTTTCTGCAATCTGGTTGTATATTTATTTGTAAGGAAGACATTCTTCCATTGTACATATAATATGCACCACAGAACTAGATGGACCTGTAGGATTTGTAGTAACAGGTATCCACCCATGTAATTATGACTTTTTCTTAATGCTATTCCCATTATTCAGAAGATTGCTTTTGTTGGACTGAATGATATCCACTGATGTGGTGAAAACTTTGTATTAGCTCTCTTAGGATTTCTATGCCTCAATGCATGCCTGATCTATAGGTTTAGCTTGTTCTATTGTACTGCAGTGTATTTGCCATCCCGTGGTTTCTCACTATTTTGATCATTTTGAAGTATAATGCTTTTTGTCCTGCTAGGACATTTCTTATAATGTTTCATCATCAACACGCTTTCTTGTACTCATATGTATATACCTAGAACTATAAAAGTATTTTTAGAGCAGAGTTAACCATAGGAGTTCTGTCCAGTGTTTCTGCTGGGTTTCCCAAAGAAGCACTGAGGACAATATGTAAGGGTCAGTGTTTGGGATTTTATATCTTCTTTGTTACAGTGTCACACAAAAGTAATTCCTTGATAGCCTGTATGATGTTTTGTGATGATGAGGAAGGTGATGCAATCTGTCTGTTCATAAAATAAGGGGAACAGAAATTGGTGGAACAAGGATGAGTAATCACCCAACATTATCACTGGGAAACTCCATTCTGATGATTCTATTGTTACTAAAAGGTAAGGAATTAGAAAGAATCTTCGAGAAGCTCATAGAAATGACCTTTTTTTTTTCCTTTAAAAAGGATGTTGGTCCTACTTTGTCTTATCTTACCCATGAGCAAATAAAATATCCTCTTTAGAATAATTATGATTAATTATGGATGACCATGGTTTTAATGTTTGCTCTTGGTAAACGTCTGTGAAACATTTATCATCACCGCTGCACTCAAGGTCTTTACAGGGGATCCAAACAAGTAAGTGTGTTTGATTTGACATTTTAATTATATTGTAATTAAAGGTTGGGTTTTGGTTGGCTAAACTTTAAATCTCGCGTAAAAGCAACATAGGGAAAGGAATATAACTTAAATGAAAATACTTTTATTTTCTTAATCTGCATTGAAAAGAATATGCTCTTCAAATACATAAAGTAGCAATTCAAATTATCTTAAATGTTCGCTATAAACATGAGAAACCATACTGTAATTTATATTCTGCTTTTTTTGCTTTTTTAACCAATAAATTTACACATACTCTATTTTCTAAAAATCTGATGAAACATGACTAATATTATAGGTACAAATATACACATTATAATTTCTTTATAAGGGATAAGCACTTGAAAAACTGAGGGCTGTGCACTTTTTGTATGTCTAAAATATTTCATCATCATAATAAAGAAGTGAAAGAAAAAAGAAGAAATAGAAGAATTCAAATGAATATCATGCTTATTTATAGGAACAATATTATAATGGTATAATGTTTATGGGAATATAGAATAGAAATAGAAAATCACTAGGAATCAGCATGTGTTTTCTAAAAATGAATTACATTTATAATGCACAATAATTTAGGATGCTTTTGTTTCTTCAGTGTTTCATACAGTAGTTTATGTAATAAATTTTTCCTATTTTTGTCATTTGGTTAAATTTTATATATAGTAGACATTTTATTGTGATTTTTCGATGTGTCTGATAATAACTCATGTGGAATATTTGTTCATGTTTATCAAATATTTGTAGTTCCTCTGGTGAAATTGTCTCACGTTTGCCTACTTATCAATTGGATTTCACTGATTTATCTACAATTTATGTGAAATTTTTAAGTAATAAAGAAATGAATGCTCTTTCCTGCTCTTTTTAATGTATTTTCTGAATTTTGTCTGCCTTTTTATAGCTTGTTTTAAATTAGGTAATAGTAAAATCTGCCAATATTTTTCTTTCTGATATTTTTTCTCAGTTCGAAAATATTAAGTTCTTTTTCCACTCATAATTTATAAAAATTTAATGTCATCCTTAGTGTTTTTTCTTTTTTAACTTAATTCTTAGCGAGTGTTGCTGATTATAGCTCCTGAATATCTCCATGCATTCACTTCTCTCCATCCCTTCCGCCACTACAACAGCTTC
This sequence comes from Ceratotherium simum simum, assembly GCF_057802395.1. Classification (NCBI taxonomy): domain Eukaryota; kingdom Metazoa; phylum Chordata; class Mammalia; order Perissodactyla; family Rhinocerotidae; genus Ceratotherium; species Ceratotherium simum. The sequence goes on from NC_141909.1 coordinate 48,706,468, forward strand.
ATCGGTCTTAACTTTTCCATAGATCATTGCGTCAGTTACCCCATTCTTCTCAGGCTCCAATTTTGCCTCTTTCACTCCGTTCTCCATGCTTCAAACTGAGTGATCTGTTCATTTCACTTTGATACTTAAAATCTTACTTGAATTTCTAATGCATAGGCAAACTTCATCTCATGCCCTTTGTGATTGCCTGCTAAACCTTATAACTATGTCTCCCAGGGCTTCACTGCTGGCACATTTCCCTTCACCCAAATGGAATGTCTCTTAGTTTCATGAATGCAATAACCTCTTTCTCTCTTTTGTGGCTTTTCATACCTCCTTCCTGATAATTTTCTTGTTCTATGTTTACCTTGATCTCTTATCCAAGTTCATGCCTACCCAATTCATTCAACCACTATTCATTGAGGGCTACTTTGATCAAAATAGAGTTAGAATCTAATCCTCAGAATTTACAGTCTGTTGTGGAGACAGAAAGTAAAAAAAAGAAAAAAACACGAGTGGATATATAATCATAATTTGTGACAACTTTAAGAAAAATAGGATACAATGAAATAGTATAACAAGGGGTAAATCATGTATATTAGAAGAAAGTACAAGAACAGCATCTGAAAAAGTGGCAGTTGAATTTAGAATTGAAGGATTAGTAGGAGTTAACCAGGATAAGAGTGGAGTTAGAGTATGTCTGTGATTCAACTAATCCTTCAGATATCACAATTTCTAGGACACTCTGTGACTCCCTAAGTGGCGTAAGCTCTGAGCTCATAGAAAACCTTCATCTCTTCTTATCATAGCTGGTTCTTATCATAGTTGGTTATTAAATAATAACAGCAACGTACTCTGTGACTCATGGATTTATGTATTTTTAATATTTCTGGCTGAAGCTGCCACACTGTGCAGGCTGATAGTGTATATATTCGTATCATTTCACACCTGGAAGGCTGTCACATTTTCATGGCTGTCTTACCTGGAATTCACAAGTGGAAGGCTATCACTTTCTCTTATCACACCTATTTTAGGACCACATACTTATGTATAAGAACAGGGTAATATGCCTTCAATTCTGATAGGCTCCCACTAGCAATGGTCATGGATTTCTTTCTCCAGAAAGCACCTAATCTTTAGCCTTTCAAACTTGCATCTTTATGTGGTATGAAAGTTTTGTGGCCATCCATAACATTTAATACAGAAGTGTTTTTCAGATGACCTTCCTGAATTTTGAATGGTTATACGCAAGCTTCCCTATTTATCACTGATCATTGCTAGAGGCCAGAGACATCGTGCTCCCTGCATTCACCGCAACTCCTGGCTAGCCCCCTGCTGATCTAGTGCTACGTGGATCTAGCCACATTAATAAGGTTTGGCTCTCCAAGTATAATCTTCTATAAAGCCACCCCGACCTCCTTGCTACAAGCATCTTCCTATGTTGTGTTTACTGTTCTCTTGGTCCAGTTTGCTCTTCTTCCCAAAATCTGAATGGCTCAATTCATCACTGCGTTCAAGTGTCTGCTTAAGTGTCTTCTTTTCCATGAGACTTTCCCTGATCACACCATTTTCTATAGCACTCTCTGTCATCATCCATTCCCTTTATTTTTCTTCATAGTAGTAATTCTAACACTCTAAGGTTGATAAGATAAAGTTAATAGGTAAAAATCAGCATCATTTTGGACCTGCTGCTCATCCCTTGGTGAAGATGATATGTTCTATATGCTTAACTGAGAAAACACTATCACTTGTCCAATGAGAGTTTTAACCCTGCTTCATTAAGAGTCATAATTACTTGAAGCAGTCATTTATTATGTTTCTCCAAAGTCCTGTCATCATATTTCTCCAAAGTCCTTTCAAACACAATATTGCCCACATTCAGTGCTTCCAAATAGTTCATTTCCCAGCTATTAGAAGATGACGCCCTCCACCAGATGGCCCGAAGCACTTTCTCAAATATTATGACCCTACTATACAGGTGAAGGCTTATTTTCCCTTATCCTTCTTCACAATAGGGTGCCTCCTAGTGTCTGTTTCTTAAATCTAACTCTGACTCTCTAAAAGGCAATTCAAAGTTTTCTGAATTTGGGAAACAGGATATTGCTCTATCTTTGTTCAGTGTTCTTTAATTGACATGAATTCTAATATTCCAGACTTTTAGCACTGCCACCATCAGGGAAGTGTATAGACTCTGAGGAGTAGATATAGTACCATTAATTAATAGTTCCTTAATGTTGTTTATTAAATTATTGATCACAAGCCTGTAGGTCTCCTGGCTTGTTTAATAAAATGTGTTCTAAGTATCCCAGGCTTCTCATTTTACTTCCCATTCCAGAAGAGAGAACACTGCTCCTGGTATCTAGCTTTTCTTTCACCTTCCCTTTTTATTCCTCTAACATTTGTGAATCTGCAAAATAAAAACTTTTTATACTTAGAGCTCTGAATCCTCTCTCCCAGAGTCTTTTGACTGTGATTTCAGTGATGCTCTCCAAGCGCTTCTTTATTACTATCTCATAGTCTGAGTGAGAAAATTGTGCATATGGGAGAGTAGGAAGAAAGTTGCTCTCTTGTCTGTTTCAGTTTCAAGGAGGCTCAGACTTATGGCTTACTTTTGACTCTCAACTTCCTTCTGAGACTCTGGGCTTATCACAAGATTAGCAAGATATACATGACTATTAGTACTCTGGCCAAAAGGGCCATATAGGGAAATATGGGAAATCTACTGCTAATAAAATTAAGAACTGAAATTTATTGTTACCTGAGGTCCACTATCAAGGATGGCTGTTCCTTTCTCTTCTTTATGAATATATTCAGCAACAGTGGTCCCTCTAGCCTTGAAGAGATGGGCCACAACTTGCACAGTTATTCTACTGGATGTGCCTCAGTTTTATTGATCAGAATTGAGTCGACTGTTTATTGGAGCTTGGCTGACTTTTGCCAAAGTCTGCAGTCATGTTTCCTAAAATCCACACAGAATGACTACATTTTTTCCAAAACTGGGCTGCTGTGCCATCAGGCAAAATCAATTTTTCAGCACACCTGCTGCCAACCAAAAAAAGCTTGAAAATTTCTGACTATAGTTGTTATTAATGCCTATATAATACATTGGCTCAGATGCAAGATGCTATTTCAGTCATCCTATCCTGTTGTGATTGCTGTATGTAGTTTGTTTGCACACGTGTACGTGTGTGTATGTTAGAGAGGTGGGGGGGCACACTCCTTTTGTTTTTCTAATACTTTTAATTTTTCCTCCTTTCATTATAATAAATTTTAATGATAGAAAGAATCCCAGGTGGAAGTGGTAAGCTCTTTGGCTCTTGAGTGATTTGAGGCTGGTCAACCCATATGAGTCCCACCAGCTTTCTTTCTCCCTGCATTGCATGACTCAAGTCCTTCTACATCATCATCACTGACTGAATTTCCTTTATTCTCTGTGAAACTTATTTTTCTAGGAATAGGTCATCAAAAAAAGAAAACAGGAAAATTTTCACCTTCTCTGTATTTGGTCATAAAGTAGAAAGTTTTCTTTCTTAGAAATTTCTACTCTACCAAACAAATACTTGCTCAGAACTAAGGAGTCAGTCAAGCTGGGTCCTCTGCTTTTACTCAGTGTCCTGTCTTCTGGATAAGGCCTTCTAAACTCTGCAAAATCCACCTAGTCATCACAGTTGCTAAGGAATTTTATTCTGTAAACTTCCTTTAAAGGTAATCCCAAATTCTTCCTCTCTGCCACTCTTGCTCCCCACCTTTCTCCCCAGTCCTGAGAGGTCAGTATAGGACTGCATCAAGCACAGCTTCAATGATTGTTCTATCACTTGTCATGCATTTTTCCAGAACCCGATGTAGGGAGAGCCATATTTATAATGTCACCTTAAATCCTCCTTGCAATTTGACCATTTAGTTATTTGTTGTTTCTCAAAATAATTTTTAACTAAAAAGTCTTTCAATTATATAGAAAAAACAGAAAATAATATAAGAATCACTTCGTATAAATTTTAAAATTCTTTGTGTATTAATGCAGGGGCTCCTCTCTGTGAGTCCCCTTCTTTTGCTATTGCCTGCAGAACATTTTACAATGGAATCACATTGTTGTATCCACACAATCTCACATGCAAAGATAAGTCTGAGACTTCCTATTGAAACATCCATTCTTGTATCTTCCAAGCGTCCAAAACAATCATGAGAATGAAACTTCCATGACATAGCAACTTACCTATTTGGTTCACTAATGCATATCCAGGACAAAAACAGTAGTAAATAGTAGGTAAGTGAGTGACAGAATGATGCCTATCTCTCCCTAGTTTCTCCCCAACTTCTCAGTACCATTTTAAAAAAATTATCTAGCTATAAAATAAAAATGCTTCTGGCTGATTTTGGTGCTGTACTTTGATTATGATTAACAAGAACTAACTCCGAGTTGTAATAGTGTTTCAGGCATGGTGCTAAATGATTTACCAATATCATTTTGTTTAATTATCATCACTATCCCATGTCTTAGGTGTTAGTGTTATTCTCATCTTTAGAGGCATAAATTGAGACCTAGAGTGACTTGGTTAAGATCGTATACTACCAAGCATTTTGTAACTAGCAAGTTTCAAATACAACGTGACTGATTTTTAGGCCTAGGTTCCTATTATATTACCCTACCACTCACATTTGCATATCATGTATTATTTGATTTTCACAGAGTCTGTGTAGTAAGTCATTAGCACTATTTTATAAATAAAGACATTGGAGTCTGAAAGGTTAAGTGACTTGCTTAGATCCACAACTAATTGGTGGTTGGGTTTTGTTTCCGATTCTGTTCTATTTTTACTAACACCATGCTGCCTCAGTTAGTTATGGGCCCGTCAAGAAGTGGTTAAGCCCGAGGTAGTCCAGGTAAACGAATTCTGTCAACTTGGTAGTGTACTTCTGCTCATCCCACTTCAGGGTGAGAAGACGATACAAGTTTGCTCTTTTCCAGGTAAGATGACATAGGAAAATGAGACTAGAAGAAACTTACCATGTTGAGGGCAGAACTAAGTGCCTAGCAGAGAGCCCTTATACAAGACTTCATTTAACAGAGAAGAGGAAGAACATTGATGGGAAGAAGGGAAAAGAAAGAGGAACTGGTTGGTATGTGGGACAAAATTATAGAAGAGAAAGAGGAATCTGAAGGAACTAAAAGGTAGATAAGGGAACCTACTATGTACTAGAGAGTACAGAAATTGCTTTGGTTTCAGTTCTATAAAGAAAGGAAACTACATACTCAGAATAGAACTAGTCCTAAATTATTGCAAATTTCCTCTTTACACTCTGCATTATGGAGCGAAACTCTTTGTCTACTCTATGTTAAAATGATTTTTTGATTGTAAAATTTTTTCAGTGTGTTTATCTTTGGAATACCTCCATTATGACCTAGGAATAATGTCTGGACAGATCTTATGGCTAAAAAGAAAATCTGGGTGGTAGGATGGTACATAGATCTCTGTGGATGCTAATAAATGATAAATAATTGATGATGATAATCCAAACTTTGATCATCTTTTGGCAGTTGTTATATGATTTTAAATTTTATTTTGACATAGACAGTTCATGCTTCTGGTTGCTTATCAAAGGGATACTGTGAATAAGAGAGCACTGAAAGATTAAAAGGGAGAAGGAATGAAGCACCAAAGGCTACAGAAAAAATTAAGTATAGAATGTATTAGAAAAGATCTGCACACTAAGATTTTAGAGTATGTTTACCTTTATTTTACATGACACAAAAATATGTTAAAATAAATGACTTTCTCTTTAAAAAATATTGGAGATTGGGCCAAACTATATCTATATACATATATATCAGAATAGAATATTTATTATGATTCATTATTTAGTAGATTCCAAGTGAGTTCTTTTTACAGATTTTGTTTGTGCTGCTTGTCATAAAATCAAAAATGATACAGCCAGACGTAAAGAGAATGTGCTAAATTATTTTATTTGATTTCATTTGAATAGAAGATAAGGCTTGTTTAATTCTTTTTAAAATCAAAGAGAGAATAAACACAGATTATGGAATCCCAATTTGGTAATACCTCCTCTGCTCGCACATCCTACTGAAAGTATTGGCTAATTATATTCTACATGAGACAAGAACATAATTTCCAATGTTTTGACAAGCAACAAATTGCACATTAGTTAGTTGTAAATAAATTTATTAGAAACAGTTGTCCTTGTTTATAGATTCTCCTTTGAAAGAGTAAATTAATTTAAGGCTCATCATTCACAAGAAATGTATTATAATATCAAAGCGTTAGTTATAAAAAAACAGAAACAGAGACCAAAGCATATCTACTAAATAGCAGAAGAAATTTGCTATTGCAACAAGATGACAGAAGAAAGTATGTGAGGTCTATGCTATCAGCATGGTGCCTTCTGGTAATCAGATTTTCAGTCATGATTCATTTGGCTCGCTTATTCTGCTAATAATGTTATCTGTGCTATAATATAAACATAATATTTGTTTCCACTGAGAAATGTAAATTACAGATTGTTAAGCATTTTTTTTCTTGACGATCCTTTTATTGTCAATTAATTGGTGGAAATGTCAGCTTTAGACTTCAAGATGCAGTATTATGATTCTTGAAGTATATTCACAGCAATGAGTATATGAGGATTCTAATTTTTCTACAATAAGATTTGAATAATCTAACTAAAATGCAGAATTTACCTGGTAACTGCCGATTTATGTAGGTAATTATTTAGCTTCTGCAAAAATGGCACAATTCAGTCATAAGTATTTTCTATATGCAGATGAATGGGTCAAAATTTTTCTGATTTTCCTCACAATTAGTATTTATTAAGTGCTTTCTACTTACCAGAAATTGGGTTAACTGTTTTATATGCATCTTCTCATTTAATTCTCCTAATTACCTTCAGAGGTAGGGTTAATAGCCCTATGTTAAGAATGAGGAGGCTGAGGCTTGGGGAAGTTAAGTAATCTGGCCAACTTCACAAGAGATAGTACCTGCATGAATTTCAAATTTTAAGAAAACGTGGATAGATGTATTCATTGTTATAGGTTAGCTGCCTCAGGAAGTAGACTCAGAGACAGAGATCAGCAGGCAAAAGTCTACTAGAAAGTGTTCATGAAATCACCACCTTTGGAAGACAACGGAAGAAAGCAGGACTTTCCAGAAGGAGAATTGAGCTAAGATGCATGTTCCAGAAGGCATTAGTTCACCTTACAGGGAGCTTTGAAGCTGAGACGGACTTTTGAGCTTTCTCAAATTTGGGAGAGGAGGAAAGTCTGTAATATCTCGGTGTCACTCAGTCGTTGACTGTGGGCTGCCCTGGAAAGGGACATGGCCTTGGGCAAGTAGGCATCTTCAGCAGAGGTAATTCCCAAAGAGGGCTGAAGACTGAGGGTTCTCTGCTGGCAGCACTCCCCGTAGTGGGGGAATAACTACCAGTCCTGAAGGAGGATTTTGGCAACCTTATAACATCCACTACATGCATATATATAAGGAAACGTCTGTTTAAAGCTCTTGTACTGGCGAAGCTCTGATTCACCTTAGAAATTAATATGTAACAATGCAAAAGTAAATTTATTAAAATGTGCCGATACTGTTGTCAGGACTGTAAGACAATTTCTCAGTTGTGTACTATTTTAAATTCAGATTTTAAAATAAAGACAATGGCTGTCAATATTAAAATGTAAAAGCTTGCTATAGGCAATAAGACATAGTGTACTTCTATCTTTAAAACTATAGATTATGTAAGTTGTACCAACTACAAATTTACTGTATTTCTTGATCTTGTTCCTTTCTTGTTCACAAAACAATAAAAACAGTAAAAAATGTCTTTGGATCACATGTCTACATATGTATACATTCATGGATTGTATATAAATACAAAATATTGACAAAAAATTAAATATAAGTTTAATTACACAGGGTATTAGAGGAAATATAAGTTGTATTTTTAAATATAGAGGTAAACATTTTGTGATAGTCAAGCTACTATTCAAACCAAATGAATCAATATATATATATGTATAATATATATGATATATATGTGTGTATATATTTCATCAATTTCAAAGAGAAAGTGTGATAGTAAAGAATATAGTAATATTAAAATCTCTGATATGGTGTATATTCTAGAAATGTCCTTAGAGGCAGGTGAATGAGAACAAAGATTATTTTATTTATAATGGGTTATAATGGGAGGTAGCAACATTAAAAAATGGCTCTGCCTGCTTGTTATTTCCAGTTCACAATACTGCATGCCCTCTGGAGAAAGGCTAAGAAAAAATCTGCTCATAGTCAAGTGACCAGATTTTCAAAGTAGAACATGGGGTTTGTAAACTTAAAAATATGTTTTAAAGCAACAAGAAAAGATTTTAAAACAGAGTAATGTTTTATAAATATAAGTTAGAGATCATGTTATGAATAATATAGTGTTTAATTAAAAATTTTAGTAAGTTCTTGCATTAATATATATTCTACAGATTTTCTTTTGCCTTAGAATCCAGCACTGTGCAATAGACCTTTCTGGCTATTCTAGCTTTAACTTAATTTTTATTTTAATTTAAAAATCCACTTGTGGCTTGTGGCTTGTGTATTGGACAGCACATTTATAGACCATTTCTGTCTAAGACAAATGTAGACATTGTAACTGCAATGGAAACATGAAAGTGACTCATATACTCAAGAACTATCAAGTTAGTAAAATATTGTGAGTCCTAGATTAGCTATGCAGATCCAAACCACTTTAGGAGACTCGCTAATTGTACTTTAGTAAGACAATGCAATAAACGGTGTTATGACCCATACTGACCACTAGGAGGCACTGATTTGATAACACACAAGGAACACAGAAAGAAAAGCCACTCTGCATAAAATAAACATGCCAGGTTAAAGGGTCTTGACTTTGACAAAACAAGAATAAAGATAAGTAGTGCTTGTTTGACCATTTACTCTTTATGTTTAGGTGAATAGTGTCAGTGAGCCAGAAATAAAGGTCGTAAGTGGTATGTGTGTTCTCAGACAAGCAATCCTCCTACAGTATTTCTGCTTTGAATGTTTGTCATGAGCATGATAGGCAGGAAGCCATGGCAACTAGAAATATATGAAAGGCATCAGAGAGTGAAGCTAAGCTACTCTGCAGTTATGACAAATACTATATTTGCATTTTCCTGATTTACCTAAACTAAAGCTTTCAAATTCATTTGTGTAGACTTTTTTTGTATTAATACTTCCTTTTGAAAGATAAGCACACCTTCTAGAATACTAGGGGAAAGAAAAATTTAAAAAAAGACATACACTAATTTAATCTTACATAATCCCGTGTTTTCATAAATAATTTCTAAAGTTAAAGGAAGTTACGAACAAATACAATTCCAGTTGATATTTACTTTCCAGTAATAATGCATATTGCACACAAAACCTTATGTATAATAATAAAATAAACATTTCAATGTCTATAAGCTATAGTTTGAGATTACATTAGTTATTTCTCCTCATAATTAAGCAAATGCTTGGTTGACCTTAAATTCAGACTTAAAAAACTAAAACTAACAAAGGAAATAAATCAAAGATACAGAATTGCACAGAAATATTTCTTCTCTCTCTCCAATCCTTGTTTTCTTTCTATCATCTAACTCAAGGCAATATCTTGCTCCACTCAACCCCTATTTCATATGTCTGATTTCTGATACAATAGCAGCCCAAATCAGTTTATTTTTAGAAGTATTGTATTCTATCTTATGTGATATATGAACACTTTGGAGACTACTACTGTAGTATTCTCAGTTTAGAACTGAAATAAAATAGCATACAAATTAAAAAATACAACTTATAATCCAAATGTAAGTTTTGAGTCCTTGGTGTAAAGACTATTGGTCCTAGATTTTGCATCTTCTCTTAACTGGAAGACCATCCAACTCTGCCTATTCTTAATTGCAAGTTTTCAATAGAAATAATAGAAATGAGTTTCTGATAAAGAACCTTAGAATATGATCCAGTATCTTAGGAAATCTTTTCCTGAGAAGAAACACAGATTTTATCTCGGTTGCACAGGGCAAATATATGTCCTAGGGTCTGATTTCAGCACACTTCAGTTACACTAGCTTTCCCTCTATATAATGGAGGCTGTAATCACACCCACCTTGTCAGGTTGCTAGAAAGAAAATCACTTAGCAGATTGTCTGGCACATGGTAAGTCCTTGATAAATGTTAGCTGCTATCTTCATCATCATCATCGTCGTCGTCACCCTCATCTTCATCAAAGCAATTTTTAGCCACTTTAGTTCAGTAAAAGGGTCTTGTTGACCATTTCAGTTCCTTTCAGTAATTTGGCAGAGTACAAGTAGAAATAAAGAATTTCGTATGAGTACTTTTACAAAAACTTTACAAAAAATTTTGTATACTAAAGTTTCCTACATTTTATTTATTTAGTTTTTAATAGTGTAGCATCAATTTAACAGTAGAAGGTCTATGGAGAGCCTGTGGTCCAAATTTCTTTCTTATTTCCCTCAGTTAGCTCTGCATAAATATTTTTAGCACCTCAAACAGATTTCCCATGCTAGTGTTGTAGGTTATCCCAAACCTCAAAATAGCCCTTTGGGGAGGTTTCGCAGGCTTACAGCCAGTCATTGTTCTCTGAAAACTAGCACTATGCAGGACAAAAAATCTCCTCAAGGAAACAATGAAATGTTTCCTTAGAAAATTTAAGAGGTTAATGAAAGAATGTATATTGAAAAACAAAAAAAGGTCATTTGCAAAATCAAGAAAGGCTGTTTGGCAGAGTAGTTAGAAGTTCAGGCTTGGGGCCAGACTGGCTTGGCTCTGATCTTAGCTCCCCTACTTACTGGGGAAATATACCAGTCATAGGGTGTGTTTGGCTGTGGTAACAAACACATGCTAAATTTCTATTGACTTAAGATAACAGTTTATTTCTCATTCACACACTATTTATCTTGATGGGTTTGTGAGGATGCTCTTCTCCACATCGTCTTCATTCCTGACCCAGGCTGAGGAAAGTTCTGCTTGACACGCCCTCCATGATCACAGAAGCAGGTAAAAGAACGTGGTGAATTTTACACTGGTTCTGAAAGCTAATGCCCGCAAGTGACAGGTAGCTGTATTTTTGTGTATTGGATAAGCCAAGTTACTTTGCCATATCTGAATTCAATAAGGAGATAAATGATTCTTCTAAAGGGAGAGGGCTCAAATATTTATGAAATAATAAGACAGTCTACCATATTGTGTGACTATGTAGCAACAAGTAAAATTTTTATCCTTCATTTTTCTTATCAATAAAGTGGGAATCATAATGAAACCTATTTCATAATGTTGCTGTGAGGACCAAGCATGATAATACTTTTAAAGCAATTAAGAGATTTATTGGCACACAAGAAATGGTTGATTAGAGGATTTGTTATTCAGATCCCATATGAGAAAAATCATAATTTAAAAACTATGGCTTCTAAAAATAACTAATATTTTAATAATTATTTTACAAGTGATAACTGATATTCACAGCATTGTTTTTGAGGTAGAATACATAGTTATTTTCATTTGACAAATGAGATATTTAGTTAAGATTAATCAAATCATGGCTCAGATATAACTCTTCTGACACTAGACAATGAAACGTCATATTTGGGGGATCTCAATATATTTTGTGGACAAAAACTGAGAAGAGAGCTAGGAACCATCTACCTAGAAAAATTTGTATATGCAAAATTTTGTGTAAAATTTTAAAAGTTCACTGATTCCCTGAAATACAGGCAGGTTAAGAACCTCTGTTCTAGGAATTGCTTCTTTCTGAGGGAAGCTTAGCCTTACAGTCAACTTATGTTTTCAACTATGAAGAAAATAATTGTAATACCATTATCAGAGAGGGCCGTAAATGCCATTTTCATAATAATTGCTTATTGAGATAGAACAGAAATTCATAAATAATTTTAGGTCTTTTTAGATGAAAACACATAGGAAAATTACTAGATTTTCTCCAAAATAGTTACTCCAGTTTTTAATATATATTGCCAAGTCCTTAAGAAGAGAATAGAAGTAACTTCCATTATTTTTAAAAACTATTTTAACACAAAATTATAAATTCATGGGCCATTTAATAAGAGTAGCTTCATTTTAAAAAATAACTAAATAATTAGGGATATTGGTGGAACCTATCATTGACTGGGGTAAGCCTAATTTTACATTCAAACTCTAGTTCTACGATCTTACCAGTGACTGCTTCAACTTACCTCTCTGGTTCTATTAGTAATCCTCAAATAGAGTATTCTAATACTTCAGGAGCTGATATTTAGCTATGGAGATGGAGGATTCTTAATTTCATTGAAAAATAAACTTTGCCTATTATTTACTTATTGTGGTAGATAGTGACAAGAGATGCCCAATATCTATCCCTCCTTTCTCCCGTCAAGATGTGGATTCTTTATTTCTAACTTTGAATATGAGCTGGCCTTGCTTTGCTCAAAAAAATGTGGCAAAAATGACGATTTCAATTCTGTATGTGCCTAGCCTTTCAGAGGCCTGGCAGTTTGCGCTAATGTGCTCTCTGGGGATGTCAGCCCTCTTGTAAGAAGAGCAACTACTCTGAGACCACTGTGCCGTAAGAAAGCCCCAAATTGCCATGTGGAGAGGCCCTGTGGAAGAACACTGAGGTGCCAGACATGTGTGTGAAGCTGTCTTGGATCTTTAACCCAGCCTGGCCAGCTGCTGAGTGCAGCAAGTGAGTAACTTCAGCTGATGCCGCGTGGAGCAGCAGAGCCCAGTCAACTCATAGAATAGTAAGAAATAACAAATGGAACACCTATTAAATATATACAGTTTAAATGATCTTTTCTATAGGGATTTGTTAGTTAAATGAAAAGCTTATTTATTATTTTTTGTTGTGAGGAAGATCAGCCCTGAGCTAACATCTGCCAATCTTCCTCTTTTTGCTGAGGAAGATTAGCCCTGAGCTAACATCCGTGCCCATCTTCCACTTTACATGGGATGCGCCACAGCATGGCTTGATAAGCGGTATGTTGGTGCGCGCCCGGGATCCGAACCCCGGACCACTGCAGCAGAGTGCGAGCACTTAACCACCGGGCCGACCCTGAAAAGCTTATTTTTGTTGTTCGGTAAGATGGTTGATTTGTTTCATGTTATCTATCTACCTATCTATCTATCTATCCATCCATCTCTCTATCTGTATTATGCGTGTAGGGCAAGTAAACTTTAAAGATATATAAAGAATGATCTTTTAGTGTTTGCATAGTTGATTTAAATCTTTTAAAATACGTCTGCTATTAAAATGAAAACTGGAAAAATGTGCATATTTTTAAACAGAGTAAAAGAATGTTTTGTATATCTAATTCATAATTATAAACATGTCAGTCACTTACTCCAAATCCTTTCTTGTCTCTTCAGCATGGATTCTAGGCAGATTTCTGCTTAATTTTCCTCTCACATTTTCTTCTATGGATTCCTCTTATTCTAATATCGACTACTTCTATTTCCTTCCAAACACATATTTTATATTTCTATGCCTTACTGTAACTCCCTTCCCTTCTTTTCTTGGCTTTCTTAAATGTTCCTTCTTATTCTCAAAAATTGTGCTTAGGTTCAATCCTATCTGTGAAGCTTTTTATGACATCACCTATCAAGAAACTAATCCCTCCATTGTTTGTATTTGTATTATTGTCTATTGCTGTGTAACAACATTACCACAAACATGGTGGATTGGAACAACACATGTTTATTATCTCACAGTTTCTGTGAAGCTGGAGTTTGGGCACAGCTTACCTGAGTTCTCTGCTTCATGATCACACAAAGCCTAAATCAAATTGTGGACCATGGCTGCAGTGTCCTATGCTGCTAGTCTGGGGCAGGATCTGCTTTCAAGCTCACCTGACTGTTGGCAGCATTCAGTTTCTCGCAGGCTGTTGGACTGAGAAAATTGGTTTCTTGCTGGTTGTTGTCCAGAGGTCACTCTAATTTGCTTACCATGTGTCTATTTCCATAGCCCAGCTCACCACATGGCACTGTGGGGGAAGAGGGAGAAGCTCCCTCTGCCCTTTTCCTTGAGGTTCTTATGGCTGGCCAAATAATTAACAAGACAGATTAGCAGGAGAAAATAATACCAAGTTTAATAACATGTATACATACATGGGAGAAAGCAGGGACACTGCATTTCTCAACACAATAGCAGAAATTCTCGTCTTAAATACCATGTTCAGCCAACGACAAAGGAGGATGTTGGGGGTGGGGGGAGTCAGTTACAGGAGATTACCACTAAAGCACAGTAAACAAGAGTAAGGTTATTATGCAGATTTAAGGCCTCACCTTCCACATTGATAAGCCTCTAGAAATGAGGCCATCCCCCACTCTTCCCAAAACAGAGAGGGAGATACCTTTACAAACGGAGATTTCCCTTATAAATGTAAATGTTTGTCTGGCAAGTCCTTGCAGGGCCATCCAGAGAATGTGGCCAGAGAGACAGAACTTCCGATAAGATGGGCTTGTTGGTGCCTTTCCTATTGTGACATTTATCCTACATTATCTTTACAGCCATCATGATAGAAGATCTGTTCCAGGAAGGAGCCACCATGTCAAATTCTTTAGGCGGTTAGTGGGTGAGGTCAAATGTCCCTCAGAGAAAACAATCAAGGTAAAGAGATATATTTTAGGATGGCCAAATCTTGATCTCCCACAGCACCTTGCTTCTTCAGAGACAGAAAGGGAGAGAGTCTCTCAGCAAAACAACTGTTACAATCTTACGTAGTGTTATCACTGAACTGACATCTGTCCCTATTATGGACTGAATATTTGTGTCCCCCCAAAATTCATATGTTGAACCCGTGATTCCCAGTGTGTTGATATTTGAGATGGGGCCTCTAAGGAAGTAATTAAGGTTAAATGAGGTCATAAGGGCAGAGCCGTGATTCCATCGATTAGTTTCCTTATAAAAGAGACATCAGAGAGCTCCCTCTCATTATCCCATTCTCCCTCTGTGCACATGCACTAAGGAAACTCCTTGTGAGGATATAGTGAGAAGGTGGCCATCTACAAGCCAAGAAGAGAACCCTCACCAGAAACCAAATGGGCCAGAATCTAGATTGCGGACTTCCCAACCTCTAGAAATGTGAGACATAAATTTCAGTTGTTTAAGCCACCCAGTCTGTGGTATTTTGTTATAGTAGCCCACACAGACAAATTACCTTTACAATATTCTTTTGGTTAGAAACAAGTCACAGGTCATACCCATACTCAAAGAGAGGGAATTTACAAAAGGCATGAATACCGGGAGGTGGGGATCGTAGGGGCCACATTAGAGTCTGTCTTCCAGTACTCTTTTTACTTTGTGTTCCTCTATTGTGCATGCATCCTGCTTTAGAACCTGTGGTGATCGTTAGAACTATTCACGTATATTCCCATTGTGCTTCTTAGAATATGGTAAGTTGGTGCTTTCTGGCCCTGTTTGAAGTTAGTCATGGTCTTGTGACTTTCTCTGATGAGTAAAATGTGAGTGGAAGATATTGTGTCATTTCTGAAGGGAAACCTCAAGAGCCAGTGAGTGATTCACCTTGTTTCTTTCCCTTTGCTTTGGTGATCATGGCAGCATACCACCCAATGGAGCCTCTGTCGGCCTGGATCCTTGAGCGACTATGATGAGTAAAGTCCCACTCCCAAACTCTACTGGACATGTGGTATGAACAAGAAAATGATTTATATTGGGTTAAACTAATAAAATGTTAGAGATGTTTGTTACTGCAGCATAAATCATGTTATTCGGATATAGAGTTTTGTACATGCTTTTTATTCTATATGTCTACCCTACTAGATTTTAAGCTTGGTGGGGACAGGAACCATCTCTGCTTTGTTTACCCCATGATACTCAGTTTTTAGTGAGTATTTGGCATATATTGGGAACTCCAATAACATTTATTAAATGAATGATTAAGTAAATAAATGAACCTGACTCTATTTCACTAATTCCTTTACACATCTGTCTCCCTTTTCCTGGAATGTACAGTTATTCCATAATTTTTATTGAATTATACTGATCATTTGTCCTGATGATTTCAACACCATCTCTGTTAACTCATTTCAAACATTAGCTTCATGGACCCTTGACTTATATTCCAGTAAAATTGACCTTATTGTTTGTTAAGCAACTCCTTCATGTGATCATTCATACCCAGAGCCTTCTCATTTCCTTCCCCCCAAATTTCTCATTCTCTGAATTCTTGAATTCCAAATTTCTCCTCCTACTCTATCTTTCCTCCTCTTCACAACCTTATTTTAAAAAAGCTGATCAACTTGACCTCCAATTCCTTAAGCTCTTCCCAGTTTGACAGTCCATTAACAATCCTTACCATCAACCCCACCATCACTACTGGTATGAGGTTACTCTCTTTCCTGTGTGTTGTGCACATCTCAGTCAAAAAGCACAGTATAAGGCTGCTAGGTCCTTCAGTTTTCAAACTTCTCTGACTTTCTTCTATAACTGCAGTGAAGTATGCATTTCTAAAATGACCAGAAGACTTGTTTCCTCTTCTCCTGTTTCCAAGATATGGAATTCAATGGAGAATAACTCTGTTGACTCACTTGATTAGCATCTATGTAACCTTGCAGGACTGATCTTGTATTGTGAATGGATGTTACTGTGTTTACTCCTCACTTTAGACTGTAACCTTTTCAAGGACAGTATCTATTTTTTACTCATTTGTGTTTTTCCCCCATAATCTACTATAGTAGATAGAACATAAACAATCAGTAATAATTCATGAACAAATATAGAAAATTAAAGTGGTATATCAAATACAGTCACCAATAAGTTATGTAAATTTGTTCTGGCATGTAAACTATTAAAAGATATGTCTTCAGAAGCTCAGAATCGTTTGAAAGGGCTGGGTGAAAATTTAAGCAGCTGAGGACAGGCTAATTTTTTCACTTAAGAGCCTATCTTGATGACCTTGGTTGCTTTGTTTAACTTCTGTAAACCTCAGTTTTCTCATGTATTAAAAAGTAAAAGAGTAATATTTTAAGAATAAAAAGAAAAAAGTAATATTAAATATGTCATTCAGTTGATACAAGAATTAAATGAGATAATACTTTGCACATACTTTATGAACTGTCAAGTCTCATGCAAATGTAAACTAATATAAACCAGCTATTTTAACATTCTGCAGAAACCAACTGCTTCCTGAGTTTAAGTATGTTTGTTATTACTATTGTTCTAACACCTACGAATTTTCTGTCATCTTTACTTGTTGCTGACTGGAAGACACGAATAGGAGACACTAAAAGTGTTTGTTCTAAAATTTTGAAGATCTGTAGGTAGAATTTTTAGAAAATGTACATAGAAAACAAAATATGACAGAATAATTATATGCTCTCTAATACTAGCTTCAAAAATATGTCAGAAAAAAAGTAAGCTTAGGAAAATAGGCCCGTAAGTTCAAAGAGGCGGTTACTTTAATACTATATTTTAAGAAATTGTATAGGAATAGCTCATTTGTGAGAAAATGTAATCCCTCTTATGTTACAAAGGTTATAGAATCTTTATACAATGTTGTAACCAAAGTGATTTTATTTCTCAGAGCTCCAAAGGACTGTTTTTGTTATCTTCCTGATTACTCTGAAACTCATAAAAAATGTCAACATATCCATTTCTAACTATCCTATATTTTGAAAATTACAAACAAAAACCAATTCTACCTTTGTTTCAGGGGCTAGATAAGTTATCCATGCCATACAAAAGATTTTCAAGATAAATTACTGAATCAGTTGCTGATATGAGAAAATTGCATACGGAAAGTTTTATTTTGATGTATTTCGTTATACCTAAGTAATAAAACTTGCTTAAGGATACAACCTGCCATTTCATACTGTCAGGAATTTTGAGAGGCTATTGTTATAAGTTCTCAATAGCTTTCTCTAAAATATGTTAAGGAAATTCAACTTAGGCACATTTTAATGAGCTATACTCTAAATTATATATTTTATCCATACATTTATATTTGGTTTCATAAGTGCAAGCTTAGTAGTTATGTAGCTGTTTAAAAAAAAAATGTAGTATGTAATATATTGTTTCTCATAGTTTGGTTAAAGATGAAAATATAATATCCTCACCATATTGGAATAATTCTCAGATTCCTTGTTTACCCTTTAGGGTACTACAAAATAACTATAATACACGCACACTGAGAAGGTAAGAAATATTTAAGAGAAAGTGTAGTAAATCACTTCTGTGGTACCAACACCAGGCCGAGCTTACATAATTTTATGGAACAAGTTTAAAGGTATCAAACTTCCTCAAAGTTTCAGTCAGCCCATTTCCCTGTGATTTTATGCTTTTATAGTAGCAAAAGTTATACTGATTTTAAGATAGATATCTCAACACAACATCAGTGAAAGAACTTGAAACAGTAAGTCAAGAGGCAAGGGGTCGGCCTCGTGGCTTGGCGGTTAAGTGTGCGCGCTCTGCTGCTGGTGGCCCGGGTTCAGATCCCGGGCGCGCACGGAGGCACCGCTTCTCCAGCCATGCTGAGGCCGAGTCCCGTATACAGCAACTAGAAGGATGTGCAGCTATGACATACAACTATCTACTGGGGCTTTGGGGGGAAAAATGTAAATAAATAAAATCTTTAAGAGACAAGGACACCAGTTTCTGCTTTGCCACTTTCTCTGTGATTTGGAGCAAAAATATCTCTGGCCTTGGGGCTGGCCCCGTGGCATAGTGGTTAAGTTCGCACGCTCCGCTTCGGCGGCCCAGGGTTCGCAGGTTCAGATCCCGGGCGTGGACATATGCACCACTTATCAAGCCATGCTGTGGCAAGCATCCCACATATAAAGTAGAGGAAGATGGGCGCAAATGTTAGCCCAGGGCCAGTCTTCCTTAGCAAAAAGAGGAGGATTGGCAACAGATGTTAGCTCAGGCTAATCATCCTCACCAGAAAAAAAAAAAAAAGAAAAGAAAGAAAAAAAAATTTCTGGCCTTTTTGCTTCAATTACAAATCAAAGAGGTTACTTATGCTTCTAATGATTCAGTCCTTGCTTTAAAATTCTGTCAATATTTTGGTAATTATGAACCACAGGAAGTCTTGTGGTCATACACGTATGGGGCAGTTGTCAAAAACGTACATCTAGTTTGATCACTGTTTGTTATGATGAAAGGTGATATATGGTGGAGGAGAATAGAAAGGTAGAGGTCACTATTAAATCAAGGAGTCTGGGGACAAGAACTTAGTCTTTGGAAACCAAAAAACCTGGCCTCAATTAGCACTATGAGTTTCAACAGTTAACTACCTCTCTGGGCTTTATTTCCCTGATTTTAAAAGTCAGTATGGTGGTCAATATAGATGGTCTCTAATGGAGTTATATTGAGGGTTAGACTATATATATACACATACATACATATGCATATATAATATGTATGCACAAATACATATGGACAGTTACACCATATATACACACACACATATATATATATGTATATCCCTTATATGGGCTGAAGATATTGCCTCTAGGCACACACTACTTTTGTTTTGCTGTGTAGCCATTAAAAATTTTAGTTAGGATATTATTTAATAAAATATGGCGAATGTAGAATGAAGGGAGCCATTTATTTATGTCTTATCCCATTAATTTTTATTTTGAACATCTAAACTGTTTTCAGTTCTGTTGTAGTGACCACAGAAAACACAAAAATAACTCCTTAAATTATGTAAGTCATGGAAACTGCCTCTAGGAGACTTACATTTTATTTGAGAGTTAAAGGTAGTTAGGGTCTCTTAAATTAGATTGCTGCATAGTAAATTATCTCTAGATTAACTCTAGAGCGATTCAGCAACCTTAAAGAATGGGATTCTTGTAGTTGCAAGGGACTTGAGATATATAGACTTGTGGAGCATTAGTAATGATCATTGAGATAATGATTATTTCATATACTACTTCATTAGCTATAATTTGACATATAAAAGAGATATTTGAAGGATGAAAGATGGAAGTGGGTAGTGGCACTAAGGTTATAGCAAAATTTAGCCTTCATGCCTTTTATTATTCCATCCTCCCAGGCGCTGATCCCTCTTCAGGGCTGACATTTCCTGTGCAATTTATACACTACTCTATTCTTAAGATTTATTTATTAAAGACCTTGCATGAAACCACATAAATTTGGTCTCTTTAGAAGCTAGTCAGATTGGGGAGGGCAGTTAAAGGGATAGATGTCATGTGGTAAGTTTTAGAAGGCATTGTCCCTGAGAATAAATAATTTTAAAATTTATAACTATGCTTTCCACTCAAGGTTAGGTTTTCTCTCTCTCTCACCTTTGTAAATTCAGTTGTAATTTACATATATTTGCTGATATGAAGGGCTGTCTGTGAGCATGATTTGGAGTGATCTTCTACCTGATCCATCTCCCCAAATCATTTGCTTCCTTATTTGCTGGAATGAAGAAGATTCAGGAAACTGTAAGGTCTTCTTAGTTTCAAAAATTTAATACTGGGCTGGGGAACGAGGCTCAAAACTATCTTCATTTTTATCTTTGATAGGGGCAATGTATAGTAGGTGATATATACCTACAGTCACTATTTTCATATGTTTTGTCCGTTTTTCTACCAAATCCAAACTGGCCAGTACAGGCTTTTTTAGACAGGGATGAAAAAACAAAAATCAAAGTAAAACAAAAGAGACTTGTAGGAATGAAAGCCAGCATATTTCATGCTCTATACTCTTTATGATTCTCTGAGTAAACCTTTTATACGGATATTATGGCCGATGGAGAAGGAGTGAATATGGTACGAGGGAAATCTTTTGAAAATAACATATCTTTTGTAAGTCCAATGATTTATTTAGTTATTTTAGAAGTTGAAATTTATTTTCCCTTTCTTAAATAAGCAAAATTGATTATTTAGTACCTATAAACAACCAATCCTATGTAATTTGATATTGTGGAGCTCTTATTTTTCATTATTGTGTGGACGTGTGAATGTTGTACGTATTCACCTTGACTGTGATTTTTGGAGGGTATGTGGCTTTGTACAATCTTTTGCTTTCCATGTTTTCTCAGAATTGTTGATATTAGTCAATTGAACAGACTTAGTATTACCCTCAAAGCATAATTATTATTCCAAGTCATCATCAAATGATAACTCTTTTATTTTTCTATTTGAAATCCATATTTATGATGATGGCTAGCTGAAATGTGAAAGTTTTTCATAATCTTTAAACAGATAATTCTTGGTCTATTTTTATATTTTATTAGATTGTTTCATAACTTATAATCAGAATAATTAGAGAAAGTTCCAACTTAAACTCACAAGCCTAGAAAATTCATAGTCAGACGTCATTGCATTCTAATTCATACCAGTGTGTTAATTAGGATATTGAGTAATAGTTTACTAACTGAAGTTACTTGTATAAATGTTGCACTATTTCACTGAAATATAAGGAGAAAAACAATCAAAAAAGAAGAGATCTAGTTTAGGTGGAAATGTTCTTTTTGTATTCACTCACATAGTATTACTCATAGCCAACCATTTCCTTAATGTAGCTATATATACTTATATTTGGAGAATTAGGCAAGATGGCAATTTATAGCCCTGTTAGTTTAATAATTTACCAATATTTCACTGGAATTGTTTTTCAATTAATTCGCATTTTAAAAAGACTTACGTAATAAAGCAACTATCTAATTTCTGTGCTATAAAATTCTGCCTTCACCCTCTCAATGACTGGATGTTAGCTTTAGCACATCATAGAACTTTCCTTCAACTCTTTGCAATTGTTTTAAAAGCCCAAATAGAATTGATGCATGCTATTTCCAAGAATTTTCTTTATATTTAGAAGGGATTATTAAAAACATTTTTATTTCCAAAAAGATAAACACATTGATCATTTTCTACAGATCACTGGAAATATTCATTAGGAGTCAAATAGAAATACACCCAGCACTTTTATTATCTGGCAATCAGTAATATGACACATTATCGTATTTTGGATATTTTTTCTTTAATCTCTGCCTGTTTTATCCATATCTTGTCAATTTATTTTATAATACATTTTCAACATGTCTTAGTAATTTTCTCTTAAGATTGCTGACTGTAATAGCAGAGTATTTTCCCAAGGATGATCTTTTATGTTCAGTCATTTCCATTTGACTTTATAGATTACTATAGTTATACCCCAGAGCTTCAGAAAGTGGAAAGTTCTTTATAATCATTCAATGGCAAAGTTAGGTTAAATTTAGGAAGATCAGTTTTCCATTCTCTGTATAATTCCTTGTGGATATATGATATATGACAACTTTGTTTTGAATGTCAAGCCTCATTATTAATTTTTTTTGAGTAATTATGCAAATTATTATTTGTATCACATAATTCAGAACTTAATTCTCAAACTGCTTTGTACTATTTTGTTTTGGAAATATCTACAGTGACTGCAGTAAGCAATTTAGCCACAGAAACCGTGGCTTGTATATTTTCTCAGGAGCCCACATTTTCTTACTCATAACCTAGATATATAATGCTTATGCTGCATAATATAAGTGACTGATAGACTCTGAAGACAGAGGGATAAAGACAAGGCTATAGGATATAAATCAGCATGTTCCACGTGAGAAACTCTTGGAATTATAATCATATCAGATACTTCATAAAAACAGTATTCTGTGGTCTGCCAATTTTGAAAAATGTTGCATAAAAGATGTCTGATTTGGAGATTAATAATGGATAGACTGGAAGCTTGGAGTATTTCAGTGTTAGGGAAAACTATATGCCTATCATTAATCCAGCATTTCTCAACTTATTTGTTTATGTGGTTCCCTTTTTCACGTGATACCTAATCATAGTAGGAAGGTTCTACAGAATACTCTTTCAAAATACTGATAAATTTATGATGTATCCCATCTTTACTTTCTTTCCTTTTATCTTAGAGCCAAAAAAAAGCTCTTTCTCACACCCAGTACTATCCCCCTGCTGCTGCTATCGATCCTCTGTCTTTTCAGGGGCAAGTCATTGATAGTGTCTTCTCCACTACACTCCTTATTCCTTTAGTTTCTCTGTCTCTATTGGTTTCTTCCATTTAGTCTACGAACATAAGTAAGTTCTCTCATCCTGAAAAAAACTGTGGGGTCTATTTCTCTCTTGAAGTTTAGTTAACTCTTTTATTTCACAAAAATTTTTTTTAAAGATGAGTCTAAAATTATCATCACCAGTTTCTTACCTTTTAGTACACACTTCACATTTACGTGATTTGGCTTCTTAAACTTGATTCTCAAAGATGCCTAACGATCTTCAATGGTCAGATCTTAAGGCTTTCTTGAATTAACTTCCACCTGGTATCTGGGAGACCTCTTTTCTAAATCTTCTTCAACCTCTGAGATAACTCATTCCCCCATTTCTACAAACATTTTTTTCATGGTTTTTTCCTCAGCTCTCCACTGTTTTTGTTCTAGATTATTCACTAGTTTCCCTCATCCACATCTATGTGTCTCCCACTATCCATCAGCTGCTTTTCTCTAATTCTGACTTTGCCCTCTCAGTGATAGATAGACCTACAATTACACAACCTTCTGTAAGGCCTCACTTTGGAGTACGTGCTTTTCCAAGGCAAGCTGTCCAAGCCAAACTCTGCATCTCTTCTTCCCAAAAGCTATTTCACCATTTTATATTTGTAAGCAATTAGCGTAATCAATTTATCAATCTAAGTAACCTAGGAATCTTCTTTCTATCTCTCCTCTTTCTTATTTTCTGCAAAAAAATAGATATTGTTATTTTCTTTAAGGCCACAAAGTAGCTCTAATCTTTCCCCTCGTTCAACAACAGTGCAGCAGTCAGTCAGTCAACAAGTACTTGCTAGGTGTCTACATGTACTTGCTGCTGTCATAGCTTAGATGCTCATTATCTTTTGCCTGGACTATTAAATAGCTTCCCACTAAAGAAGCTTACTAAGTTCTCTCCTGTCGGCATCTTTACATTCTAATTCATTCTATAAAATATTTCCAGAATTATTTTTCTAAATATTTTTAAAACATAAGCTTGATTCTATAATTTTCCTACATATAATATGTTATGATTCTAAATTACCAAATGGTAAAGTCAAACTCTTTAGTACATCAAGTATAGTCTTTTATAATCTGCCTTTCTAAACTTTTGCCACCTTCCTTCATGTTCGTATGTTTTAGCCACATAGCAACATTTCCCATATACATTATAGGTTTCTCACTTGATTTTTTTGCCTATGCTATCTCGTCTTTCTGGAAAAACCTCTTTTCCTTCTTCCAGATGATTCAATACTGCTCATCAATCAAACATATGCTCATATTTTACCACTTCTAAGAAGACTTCCCTAAACTTTCTTCTCACAGGAATAATAAATTCCTTCTTTCTGAATAACTCATAGTTTTTAGTACAAACCATTTTTGGTCAGTATAATGGAATTATTCAAATATCTTATTGATTAGGATCTCTTTGAGGGAAACAACTATAGCTTACTGTTTTATAAAACCAACAATTATTACTGGGTGACACTTGTAGATCAATAAAAATTTGTTAGAATTGTTAAATAAGATTGGTTAATTTTTGAATTTGCTGTTTGGAAATCCAGAAGGCATCTTCTGTTCTGTGAACTATATTAGAAAACCACTCACATCTGCTCTTTTTTGTGTGTTTTAACTTTTATGTAAAGTGCTCTTTATTTCAGTTCATTTTTTAGTTCACAAAAATTAACTCAAAATGGATCATAGACCTAAATGTAAGTACAAAACTATAAAACTCCTAGAAGACAACATTAGAGAAAATCTAGATGACCTTGGACATGGGGATGAATTTTGGGATAGAACACCAAAAGCACAATCAATGAAAGAAATAATTGATAAGCTGGACTTCATTAAAATTAAAACTCTTCTCTGTGAAATACCATGTCAAGAGAATGAAAAGACAAACCACAGGCTGGGAGAAAGTATTTGCAAAAGACACATTTAATAAAGGACTATTATACAAAACATGTAAAAAAACTCTTAAAACCCAACAATAAGAAAACAACTCAACTAAAAAATGGGCCAAAGACCTTACAGACACCTCACGAAAGAAGATACACAGATGGCATGAGAGCATATGAAAAGATGCTCTACATCGTATGTCATCAGAAAAATGCACATTAAAACGAGATAGCAATATACACCTATTAGAATAGCCAAAATCTGGAACACTGACAGCACCAAATGCTGGTAAGGATGTGGAGCAATGGGAACTCTCATTCATTGCTAGTGGGAATGTAAAATAGTCAGCCATGTTGGAAGACAGTTTGATGGTTTCTTATAAAACTAAACATAATCTCACCGCATGATTCATCAATCACACTCAATGGTATTTATCCAAAGAAGTTGAAAACTTTTGTCTACACAAAAGCCTGCACACAGATGTTTGTAGCAGCTTTATTTCTAATTGCCAAAACTTGGAAGCAACCAAGATGTCCTTCAGTAGGTGAATAGATAATAAATTGTGGTATATCCAGACAATGGAATATTATTCAGCACTAAAAATAAATGAGCTATCAAGTCATGAAAAGACGTGGAGGAACCTTAAATACATATTATTAAATGAAAAACATACCTTACAATTGCATTATGCTTTATAGTTTTAAGAGCTTCCATATGTCTTATAAGGGGTAGAGGCCTCATGAAAGTCCACAAAACAAACAAACAAATAAATACAAGTAAAAATACATCACCCAATTTTCAGAGACATAGTATTAAGTCATACATTTTATTTCTTTTCTAGAATAAGTAGTACATATAGAGTCCTAGAGTTGAGAGGCACATCTAATACTAAATGGTTCTATCTTCAAATGTAGACATTTTAAAACTCGTCATTGTAAGTGTTTCAGGTTGGGTTCCCCAAAAGCAGACCCTGAGGAAAGGATTCCTGTGCAAATGATTTGTCAAGGATGTGCTCCCAGGAAAATCCAGTGAAGGAATGGAAGAAGCAGGATAGAGACAGAGAAAAAGTCTAGAAGACATAAATGCAATTTCAGCAAAAGTCTCAGAGTGTAGCTTCAGCCTGATACATCAGGGAAACTCTAGCATGTAAATTATGCCTCAGAGACTGTCTCAACCAAAGGCCAGTAAGCTGGGTTTTCATATTACTATACCCATCAGTTCTTAGCTCAGGGCTGCTAGGATTGTGCATGTGGGGTGATGGACAGTATCTTCCAGGCAATTCTGGCTCTCTTTGGGCTCTAAGAAATCAAGATCAGTTCTCTAAAGAGTTGCAGCTGTAGGCTGTTGGAAGCAAAAAGAAAAGAACACCAAAGCTAGAGGAATTAAATATAGAAATGCTACAATGGATCTGAAAGGATCTGGTGGAACAACAAAAGTGTCCATTACAATGAGGTTGACAGAACAATGTTATCAGCATTTATAGGTAGGAATGTCAGACATTGAGAGAATAGCAACTTCCTCATGACCATAGCCTCATAAGCAATGGGGCAGGTATTGAAGTATGAGTCTTCTGAGTCCTCTATGTTTTTCTCATGCTACCTAAAGGTATACCTCTTAGTCATTTGACCAGGTGACTTATGCCTATATCTGGGAATAAAGAGATGTGCCTATTAATTAAGCCCACCATTAAAAACAAAATCTCTGTATATCAAATGGGGTCTGTCCACTATGCTGTCTATTAAAAACTTAGGTACCTGATCTACATCTGTAGTCTTGAATTCTCTGGGCTGAGAACTTGGTTCCAGAGACCACTCATTATTTCCCTAGGTCTATGGAGGGCCTCTGACTTCAATCCTTTTTCTTCTTCAGAATTCCTGATTTTCACACGGTGTCCTAATTCCCGTAGTTTCACACTTCCTGATCACATATATCACAATATTCCAACATAGAGAAGATACCAAGTTAATGATGTTTTCAATATCTTACGAATTGGAAATTTAAGTAACGTAATTTTGTTACTAGGTAAGGTTTATGTACATTTTATTTATCTATTGAAGAAGTAAAATAATTACTTTATTTCCAAGGTAAATCAAGTCTTTATTAAATTTGGCATTGTACAAATATATTTGAATACCACCCCCACCCTCACAAACCTCATGCAAAAACTTGCAAAGTCTTAAAATGGTGACATTTGATATAGAGTGTTTCCTGATTATATTGTCTCTTTCCTCATCTCTGCCTCTAGAAACCTATAGTTTTAATATTTGCTATTTGCTCTAGGTAGATGGTAAATTTATTGTTTCATACTGTCTCTGATATAGTTAGGCTATGCAGTTTTATTTGTATCTTTCTTTCACAAAACTTCATGAGTTCTGCTACCATTCATTCCTTTTGGTGCCATTATCCCCTGGAGAATGAAGCAGCAGTGATTTACAGGGTGACTGAAGGCCCAGGCTGTGGCCTTCTTCACAGTTTTCCTGTGCCTGCTATGTCTGTATATATAGATCACACTGACACTTTTTACAAGGCTAGGCATTTGTTTATTAACACCCTGTTTAGAATCTCTCAGTGATGGTTCTGCAGCAAGACTGAATTAATTAGATTTTTTTTTTTTTTTTTAGTATTAGCATAGAAAAATGATATTGAAATTTGCTACTGCTTTTTAATGTCCTTAAAATTGTTCCCTGTTTGTATGGGGAGGTGGAACAAAGATGAGTAAGCTAATAGTCATGCAGCTAAATTTAGTTCATGTTGCTTTTGCAAACCTAATAATTCATCGTACTTTGGTGTTTTACTTACATTTGAAAAATAAAGTCCTCTGACATCTGATAGTTGTGAAATATTGTTGCTGTTTCCAAAGCGGGATTTTAGTATAAGCGTTAATTATTTAAGAAATCAATGGAAATAAAAACTTATTTGAAATCTTCATTATACACATGATCTTCACATCACTCTACAAAGATACGGAATAAGAAAGAGCAATTTTGGTCTAATTTAAAATAATGTGAATGGAATTGTTTCTTCCACAGACATCTTAAATTCTTTATTTATTTAGGATCAGAAGCATCAATATGAGATTAATATAGAAATTGAAATGTTACATTCCCACTAGATGTCCAAACACAGATTTAACAATTGTTTCAAGTGGATATTAAATTAATAGATTCTTTAAACTTAAAAGAATAAATTAAAATTATTAGTGATCATTTGACTTTTCTCCATTATTAAAAGTTTAGGAGTACTGACTATATCTTAGTCTATACTAGGCCCGTCTACTTAATGTCTCAAAATAAAACATTCAGTGATAGGTTTAAGGTAAACAGAAATAGAGTCCTGTGTTAGGATATCTTCTGTTCTTTGTCTTTTAGATATTGAACTAAAAAGAAAAAAGAGGTAATTAGTAAACATAACTGTATATTTACCTCCTATAGCATTTTACTCCCTCCTGATATATTTTATCAAATGCCTTTTAATGGTTTGTCAAAAAACCTAATTTCTAAAGGCACCTCTATCTACTATAGCAGCAATTTTTAAGTTTTGAGAATAAGAATCACTTTGGAAGTTTATTAAAAATAGAGTTTTCCAGGATATACTCCCCAAATTCTTATTCAACAGGAACAGTCTCAGAGAACTATATTACTAACAAAATCACTCCAAGTCTTTCTATTGTAGGTGATCCAGAAATGAAACTTACAGAAACACTAGGATAGAGGCTGATAAAAATTCAGAATTCTGAGTACATCATCTGAAACTTGAGTTTTTGGCTTTTAGATCCGGTATAGCAGAGGCAGCTATGGGAGAAACAGGATGTAAGTAGAGGTGGATCTGTCAGTCTTCAGCCTTTGCCACCTACGGAGTTCTTCACCTTCCAAACCATCAAGTTTCCTGTGATGTAGTCAAGTGTCAGTTCCTATTCCTAAATGTTGTCTTAATCACATCCATCTCCTTCCTCACTCTTCTGTTTATGAATGCTGAATTGGCCATTTAGTAGGTATGGTAGGCATCATAATGTCCCTTCAAGGATGACCATGTGCTACTCACCTGAACCTGTGAATAGATTATGTTATATGACAAATGGAATCTGCAGATATAATTAAGATTACAGACCTTGAAATGGTAAGATTATTGTGGATAATCCAAGAAGGCTCAGTCTATCACAGGATTCCTTAAAAATGAAGGATGCTTCCCAACTGGTTTAAAGAGACAGAAGAAGAAGGAAGCCTGACAGAGAATCAACCTGCTGTTGCTGACTTTGAAAGTGGAAGAAAGGGGCCATAAGCCAAGGAATGTAGATGGCCTCTAGGAGCTGAGAATGGCCCTCAGTCCCAAGCACAAGGAAGTGAATTCTCTTAACTCAAATGAGCAGAAAATGGATTCTCCCCTTCAGCCTCTAGAAAGGAACACAGCCCTGCTAATACCTTGATTTCAGTTTAGTGAGACCCTTACTGGGCTTCTGACCTACAAAACAGTAAGACAATAAATTTGGGCTATTTTAAGCCACCTAGTTTGTGGTAATTTGTTACTGCAGCAATAGAAAACTAATAAAGAAGGTAATAAATTAATTTTTCCTTGAAGTATGTTCATTGTATTTTTTTTTTTTTTTTGGTAGTTAAATTTGCAGACTGATGTCTTTTTTCTATTGGATTTTACTTGTTTCTTTTGAGGTCCAGTAGGCTTTCCACCTGTTTATTACAAATATATTAGACAACACCATGGGACAATTATCTGTCAACTGTTATATGCAAGTTATTCAGCAAAAATTCCGTGCAGTAAACTGGGAGCTAACAATGATTTCTTGTGAAGTGTTTTTAGCAATTTACTAAGTTTGTTGATGATCATTTTTCGTGCAAGACTTACAATTCTGCCTGCTGTATAAATGAACCATGATGACCCAGTTTCATAGCTCCATTGTCTTCCACCTTGGCATGTAAACCCAGCTTCACTATGTTGGCTGTTGACTTCACACATTTCAGACCTTGACTGGCATTCCTATTTTCAAGTTCTCTTTGCACACATTATTTCTTCACGTAGTCCTCTGGCTCTTTGGGAAATTCTTCTTATTTTTTGCTGTAAAGTTTTCCCGATAGAAAGCTCAGATGGTTAATAGTCTTGCTTGCACTGTTGCTTAAATATGTGACCATAAATCTTGGTTGCAACTTTTATTTCAGGTTTTAGAGCTCAGCATCATTAAGAAGTTATTTTTCTTAGGAATAACTAAGTCTTCATTTGTAAGATGTTGGTGCTATGAATGATCTCAGGGGACAGATATAGTATAGATGGTTGGGAGGTATTGTTTGTTTGCAATTATCAAAAATACAAGAAGGTCTATTTTTCATATTTTTATGATTATTTTCAAAAACAGGTAATTTAATTTTCCTATCTTCAGTTAGAAAACACGAAAGACAAAAACTAACTCAGTGGCTGACAAAAGCTCGTCAGATAGAGGTTACCTGTGTCTCTATTCCATGTGTCTTTTTCATACCACAGCCCAGACTGAAGATCTACCTTTATTTAGGATAAGATATTCTTGTGATGGACCCACGCAAAGACTGGTAACTTCTGAAGCTAATTCCATTTCATCCACATTTTATTGGCCAAATCAAGTCACATGACAGAATATAACACTGATGAGGTGGGAAAGATTCCTCTCACAGAAGACACTGGAGATCGTATGGCAAGGGGTTGAGGTGTTAGAAAGAAGGGAATAAATAATTGGTACAGTAATAAAATGTAGCATACTATATTTATAGTACATTTAATATATTTCTGTATAATGCCCTATTTTTCCCTCTCATTTATGAGTAAGGAATTAAATACCTCTCACTTCTGGAATGAAAGTGTGGTAACTCAGTTTATTATTTTCTCAGATGTGGCATAAGCAAATACTTCCCACCCAGTCTATTATTATTATTGGGTAACCCCGTCGTAACCTAGTTTATTATTTTCTCAGATATGACATAGGCAAATACTTCTCATCTCATTTTGTCAAATTCTTTAAAATCGATAGAGTAACAGTTACAAATATGAAAAAAGATGTTATATTAGTCAATGTTACTCAGCTATCATTAAAATTATTAAGATTTATTGTGTATCCATTGTGTAGATTTCCCTGCATTTGATGTTAATAAGATTCAAATTCCCTGTTTCCCTAGTAGGAGTGGGGAAGGGATAGAGAAGAATTTATACTTTCTCTATCTTCGTTTTATCAA
Organism: Ceratotherium simum simum; assembly: GCF_057802395.1. Classification (NCBI taxonomy): domain Eukaryota; kingdom Metazoa; phylum Chordata; class Mammalia; order Perissodactyla; family Rhinocerotidae; genus Ceratotherium; species Ceratotherium simum. The sequence goes on from NC_141909.1 coordinate 48,737,578, forward strand.
GGAAGAAACATGAACAACAGAGCAGGAGATTAATATACTCGTGAACACTTGGGAAAGCAGAAGACTATCTCTTTCTTATTTTTGGTTAAGTAGTATGAGAAGCTTGGGGTGAAAACAAGTCATCGAGCTCTGAAAGTCTAAGGTTTATGCTGAAGGCCAGTTCATTTGCCCTTTGAGACCATTACTTTGTTACATATATAAAAAATTGATAATTTTTCCTAATAAAGATATTTTTCCAATTTATTTTCCCTTGGGAACTATAAGAATGAGTGCTTATGCTCTGAAAATACCCTTCATGTGTAGCCCAAACGAAATTCTATTTACTACCCCACAAATATATACAAATTGGTGGTACACTACACAGCCAAGAAATATTAACCATCTTTTTTATTTCATAAGTCTATACTCTATGAATTAATAAAACACATTAATAACATAAATTTGCATATAACAAAAATTATATAGAATAGACTTAAAAAATAAATTATTTACAATGTCATAACATATTGTTTGTTCATTTGCTTGCTTTCTGTTTGTTTAATTTTTAATCTTCTAAAACTCTCTATGGGAGAATTAGTACTCTCTTAGTTAGGTATACGATTGCCTCAGTATATAGTATGAAAAAAGAGGGAAAGCAAGAAGACAATACATTTTGTAAATCTGATGAGAAAGTTCTTTTTTAACCTAATAAATTTAATATTCAATTAAATATTTTCAATTACTTTCCTTACTTTACAAATAATTAAGAAAAGGAAAATTGAAGCAGAAACTGAAGTGCATGTATCATATTTAAATTCAGATCTCCCTGTGAAAAATGCTGTAAAGGCAATGTTTATTTTTTTTTTGAATTTTTATTTTTAGAATAATTCACACTCAATTTTGAATTACAGTCAAGTGGCTATATAATAGGAAGGAAGGAAAGAAAGAAAGAAAAAAAAAATTTTTTTTGCTCAATAAACACTTGTGGAGGGGAGAGGGAGAGAACAAGAAAAGGAAGGGGAAGAAGGGGAGTAGGGGAGCAGGAGGAGGAGGAAGGGATGGGATTGGAGAAAGGGGAAGGGAGAGGAGGAAGAAGGAGAGGGTTTGGGGCAGGACTGGGAAGGGAGGAGAGGGGGGAAGCATGCAGATAGGTCCCAGAGTCTGCTCAGTCAGGCCAGCCCCCTGTCTCCACAGACAAGCCTTTCTAGCCAATGGGCAAGGTCCTGCTCCAGTGGGCGGGTGGTAGGGTGAGTTTGGGAGGGGCTGGTGGGTCAACTTGAGCTGGGAGGCCAGGCGGGGGCCTCAGAAGAGTGGTTGTAGGGCCTGGCCTTGCTTGCTCAGCAAGAGCCCACGAGCCCATTGCAGCCATGTGTCCTTCTGGCTCCTTTCTGTGCAGGACGCCCAGCTGCTGGGATTTGTAACAATCCAGGGCCGGCAAGGCAGGATCCTACCTTATCTCTCTCAAAAAACATCATGTCTTAAAGGGCACAGAGCCCCTCCCCATGAGCTGCTGTTCCTGGCAACGCTGGACGTATTAAGGACAGCCTCTTGGCAAGGATATAACCTTTGTGTCCCCTGCCTTTATAGGAAACCTCCCCCCCCGCCGGCAGTTGAGGGTGCACGTTGCTGTCCAGCCGGCCGCCACTGGACCTCCCCGTAAGTAACTCCCAATAAACCTCTATGTCTCGTTGGCCAACTCCGAGTCTTTTCTTCCGTCTCCCCACAACCTGTCCCGCACTGCTCACCTAACTGGGCCGGTGGCCAGACAATGGTCCAGTGGGCAGGGAGGGGAGCACGAGAATAGGGGTGTCACATCAGGGAGGCAGCAGCCTGATGGGATCAGAGGTCAAGCCGGGCTGAGCCGGTCTACAATGAGGTTCCAGAGAAACAGGTCCTAATGGCTAAAGCTCAGGCTCCAACTGGCCGTGCCCGGGGCTGTCCCTGGGGCCAGGCAGGGGCCAGGCAGCCGGCTCCCTCGGTCGCAAGCCCTCCAGAGTCCGGGCCGCCTCCTCCTCCCGGGACACGTCTTGCGCGTCCAGAGTCCGCGGGGCTCCGGGACCGTCTCTTGCTAGGGTTTATGCTTGAAGCGAGATCCACTGCGTACTCCGAGGGCAGCGTGGGTCTGTCCATGACCTTCCGAACAGCCCCCACCCTGGGCGGGCGAGCCGGCCAGCACCGGGGAGCCCCTCTCCCCGCTGCCGATGAAGACTTCCCCGCGGGCAAAGGCGTCCAGGGGGTGTTGGAAGTACCTGAGCCTCTGGTCATCCAGCTGAACCAGCGCTTCCAGAAGCCTTCCATTTGCTTGGCCCGCATCTTCTCTGTGTAACCGGGCTTCAGGTAGTTCTAGAGAGTTTCCTGGGCAGGTCTACGTCTCTGGCCCTGGGAGAACGCCACCTGCAGATAGTGTCGCCGGTGGCGTGAAGCGAGTTGAACCAGTCGGCCACCTCCTTCCAGTCCTCAAGGTAGACGAAGATGTTGCCCGTGCTGCTGTCCTTCAGGTGGGTGACCTGCAGGCCTTGGGCGACGGCATACTTTGGCTGGCTATTTTTTTTTTTATTTTGAGTTCCAATGGGCTTTTATTGAGATAACAAAAATCAGGATTTTACCAACCATCTTTTCTGAACCTTATAAACTCAGCAGAGACTCTGGTCCATATTCGTGTGCATAAAACATAACTCATCCTAAGAGAAACACAGCACCACTGGACGAACAACAACAAAAAAGAAAGAATGAAAACCTATGGACAAATTTTTGCTTTTTTTTTTTTGCCACAAGCAAAAAATGTTGACGAGAACTCTGAAATTTTAAAACTTAAGTAAGGTTGATATTGTTCAGGTATTCTTGTTTACTTTGGATATTTTTCTCTTCTTTTATCAACTAAAAATTTAGTGAGTAGTTGACTATGTGTTTTAATGTTGTTTATCAGTTTCAAATGTTGTACAGAAGTGAATGAAGTAAGATGTCTTGGTTGTACACACACGAGTTCACTTGTTAGCTTTACTCTGGGCAAATAATCCAAAATTTGTAAGTTAAAACAACCACCACTTATTATTGTTTATGAGTCTAAAGTCAGATGGGTAGTTCTGCTGATTATTGGGGAAAAATAATTAAAAGATTTTCTGCCAACCCAGAAATTCCTCTACACAAAATATAGGAAAGAAATAAAACTGTTTCATTATTGAATAAGCATTAGACCAGACTGAGATGCGCATCACACTCAATTGGCTAAAAAGATTTCAAAGACAAAAATCTCACCGTTTTATATAGCCAGGTAGATACAACCAATTACATACATGTTCTCAGGGTTAATTATACCCAGTCCTGAAGTACGAGGACTCAACTAAGAGCGTTATTTGGCACTCATGGAGTGTTGTAAATGTACCTGGTAATTGGAGTGGCCCTCTGTGTTAGCTAATTGCGCTTATCCAAAGCAAAAAACTTCTCATATCTTTTTGTGCGTGTGTGTGAGGAAGACTGGCAAAGAGCTAACATCTGTGCCAATCTTCCTCTATTTTTTGCATGTGGGATGCCGCCACAACATGGCCTGATGAGTAGTGTGTATGTCCACGCCTGGGATCCGAACCCGTGAACCCCCGGCCACCGAAGTGGAACAGGCCAACTCAACCACCACACCACTGGTGGCAACCACTGAACTTCTCACATCTTGATGACAATGACAGGAGGTAGTTTTTACAACTTGGAGCCAGGAGCAGAAGTTTAGCTAGTTAGTTTCCTTCCAACCATTCTCTCATTGGAGACTAGGAGATAGGTGCACTGTCTTCCTTAATGATTATGTTTCAGAGATGGCTTGTAGGTCCTTAAGAGAAGCATGCTTGGGTGGTAAAACTGGCAATGTGCTTATTTAGTATTTAAAAGGGTTTATATACATCTCAAAGGGTGTAGAAAAAGTTTATAATTAAATGTTTTCTTAAGGAAATACTATAAGAAAAGGAGAGGGGGAGCTCTTTCTCTTTTTGCCTCAAGGAGAATTTTAATTTTTTTTTCTTACTTTTGCTTTGTATTTATTCTCACAAGATTGAAAGAGGTACCAGCTAAAGGAACAACAGTTAAATAGATTTTTTTACCAGATAGATAGTCTTTTAATAATCACCAATATAGTGTTTGGATAAAAGCTGAATTAAATAATAAAACTAAGGCTGGGAGGCTCCCTACTTTTTCTTCCCTCTCTTCTTTGCAAAAAGTGAACAGAAAAAATGGCTAGCCTTTTAAGGTATGTTGGCCCAACCTAGGTCTGCTTACCACATAGGGGATTCAGTAATTTTAAATATATTCACAGAGTTGTGCAACCGTTATCAATTTTGGAACATTTCGTAATCCAAAAAGAAAGCCCTTACCTATTAGCAGTCATTTCCCATTTCCCTCCACTATCCTAGAAGCCTTATGCAACCACTAATATACTTTCTGTCTCTGTTTATTTACCTATATTGGAAGTATCATGTAAATGGAATCAAACAGTATGTGGTGTATGGCTTTTTCACTTAGTAAAATGTTTTCAAATTTCATTCACTTCTTTTCATTTTTGAATAATATTCTGTTGTGGATAGACCACATTTTACCATTCATTGGTTGGTGTATATTTGAGTTTAAACCTTTTGGCTATTATAATTAGTGCCTAAGAGGCTTTTTTTCCTCCTGCCCCCAAATACATGTCTTTTCCAACGCCACTTCTCCAACTCTCTGACACCAGCTAGGTGTCCAGCAATTCAATTCAATTCTGACACTATCTACCTGGAATTAGCTTCAGATCCCACAACTTAAAGGGCTCTGTTCCACAAGACTACCCCCACTTCAGATGCTATTTGCCAGTCCCAAGACACCTGTGCTTCTGACTGTCTGGCTATAAATGAGGAGTTCCCATGACCTCCTCCTCAGGTTCGATAATTTGCTAGAATGAGTCACAGAAATCAGGAAGGCACTTTACTGACATTTACCAGTTTATTATAAAGGATACAAATGACTAGACAGATGAAGAGTTACATAGGATGAGGTCCAGAAGGCTCCTGAGTGTGGGAGCTTCTGTCCCCATGGAGTTGGAGTATGTCCCTCTCCCAGAATGTGGATGTGTTTGCCAACAGGGAAACTCCCCAAACTCCATTGTTTAGAGATATTTATGAAGGTTTCATATGTAGACAAGGTTGATTAAATCATTGGCCATTGGTGATGTAACTCAATTTCTAGTCCCTCCCCCCTTCTCAGAGGTGGGGAGTGGGGCTGAAAATTCCAAGCTTCTAATCAAGGGTTAGTTTTTCTGGTTACCAGCCCCCATCCTGAAGCTCTCTAGGGGCCCATCAAGAGTCACTTCATTAGAACAAAAGACATTCCTATCACCCTCATCACTCAGGAAATTCCAAGGGTTGTAGGTGCTCTGTGACAGGAACCAGGGACAAATACTGGATATCTTTTTTATTATACAACAGTGTTGCTTTGAACATTTGTATACAGGTTTTTGTGTGTCAATGTGATTTTTATTTCTTTTGAGGATATACGTAGTGGAATGCTTATTTGGTAACTCTATTTTTAACAATTTGGGAAACTGCAAAACTGTTTTCCAAAGCAGCTGCATCAATTTATAATCCTACCAGCGATGTATGAGAATGCCAGTTTCTCCATATTCTTCCCAACGCTTGTTAGTGTCTATTATTTTTATTCTGTTACTGGACCAAACGTGAGTCCCCTTCTTGGCAAGTTAATCAAACTACATCAGAAGTAATTGTCCCACAAAGCAGAAATTTTATTTGCAGTATGCAGCAAAGAAAATGGAGACCATAGGGAATAAGTTCACAAAGCTATGGTTCCCCAAGCACAGGGAGGTGGGTACCTTTTTTTGGGCTAGGGAATGAATATTCAAAGGGGAAGTTTTGTCATCGCATGTAGAGGTGGGCATAAGTTTACATGTGCGTGGTTTGGAAAAAATGCTATTACATACATCACATGATCTAAAAATGGCTGCTTTAACTCTCCCAGAGGAGGAGAATTTATGATGTTAATGAGGGAAGGTTAGTTTAGTATAACTGTCTGCCTGTCTGTGGAGGTGTCATTCTTGTGGTTACAGTCTGGGCCGGTCTGGTCTGGTTCAGAGCAGTTGGGTCCAGGGTGGTTGTCGCCTAGAGCTTCTTCCTGGTACATAGCGTAAACCACATAAGCTCAAGACCCCAAAGTCATTAGAGAAAAGAACATCTGTACCTTTTAAGAAGACAAGAGAATTAGCTCAAACACAAAGGTTAGAGTTTAGACAAGATAAGAGAAGCAGTTTAGAGTCCGTGGCTGGTGACAATTATACCATCTTAGTGGCTATGAAATAGAATCTCCTATCTGTTTTGATTTGCATTTCCCTAATAACTAAAGATGTTGAATATCTTTTCATGTGTTTACTGGCTATTTACATATCTCCTTTGGAGAAATGTCTACTCATATAATTTGCCCATTTCGTATTGGGTTATCTTTTGATTATTCAATTGTAAGAGTTCATTATATATTCTGGATACAAGTCTCTTATCAGATATGTAATCTGAAAATATTTTCTCTCATTCTGTAGGTTGTATTTTTACTTTCTCAAGGGTATGTTATGTAGCATAAAAGTGTTCACTTTTGATAAAGTCTAATTTATCTTTTATTTTCTCTTGTAGCTTATGTTTTGGTATTGTATGAAGAAACTATTGCCTAATCCAAGGTTGAAAAGATTTACTCTTATGTTTCCTCTAAGAGTTTCATCATTTAAGCTCTCACAGTTATGTCTGTGATCCATTTTTGTGTTAATTTTAGTGTATGGTATAAGGAAGGAGTCCCATTTCATTTTTTTTAATGCGTATATCTTGTTGCCAGTACCATTTGTTGAAAAAGCTGTTCTTGGCATCTTTATAAAAAAATCAATTGACCATAACTGTAATGGTTTATTTCTGGATTCTCAATTCTATTCCACTGATTTATATACTTATTCTTATGAGTAAAACACTCTTCTGGTTAGTGTTGCTTTGTAGTAAGTTTTGAAAATGGGAGGTGATAGTCTTCCAGCTCTGTTCTCCTATTTCAACATTATTTTTGTTAAACAGGACCCCTTGTAATTCCATATTAATTTTAGAGTCAGCCTGTAAATTTCTGCAACAAAATCCAATTGGATTTTGATAGGAATTGTGTTAAATGTGTACACCAGTATGTGGAATATTGCCATCTTAACAAAATTAAATCTTCTGGTCCATGAAAAATGGAATATCTTTCCTCTTATTTAGATCTTCATTAATTTCTTTCAACAATATTTTGTAATTTTCAGTGTACAATTCTTGTACATCTTTTGTTAAACTGATTCCTAAGTAGTTTATTCTTTTGATGCTATTACAAATGAATTGTTTTCTTAATTTCACTTTTAGATCATTCATTTTGTGTGTGTAGAAATACCATTGATTTTAATGTATTGGTCTTTTATCCTGCATACTTTATAAATTCTCTTATTCATTCTAGTAGCTTTTTTTTGGTGGATTCCGTCAGGTTTTCTGTATAGGTAGAAAGCAGTCTGCAAATAGAGATCTTCAGGGAAAGCTTTAGCTAACATTAAGCATGATGTTAAATCTGGGTTTTTTGGTAGATACCTTTTATCAAGTTTAGGAAGTTCCCTTTTATTTATTTATTTTTTATTGTTTTTATCATGATAGACTATTGGAATGTCAGATGTTTTTTTCTGCATCTGCTGAGATGATCATGTGTTTGCGTCCTTTATTCTGTTAAAATCTTTTAAATCTATATAGTTGATCTATTTCTAATTGAGTCAGTTTCAGTCATTTGTGTCTTTCCAGGAACTTATTAATTCACTTAGTTATCTAATTTATTGGCATACGATTGTTCATAATATTCCTTTATAATTCATTTTATTTTTGTAAGGTGAGTATTAATGTCCCCACTTAAATTTCTGATTTTAGTAATTTGAGACTTCTCCTTTTTTTCTTGTTCAATTTATTGAAACATCTGCCAATTTTGTTGATCCTTTCAAAGAAGCAGCTTTGGTTTCATTCATTTTCTTGGTTGTTTTTCTATTCTCCATTTCATTTATTTCTGTTATAATCTTGATTATTTCCATCTTTCTGCTTGATTGTTCTTTTTTTCCCTCAGTGTCTTCAGGTGCAAACCTAGGTTATTGATTGGACATCTTTCCACTTTTTTGATATAGGCATTTATAGCTATAAATTTCCCTCTAAGCACTGATTTAGCTACATCTGTAAGTTTTGGGACATTATGTCTTCATTTTCATTTATCTCAAAGTATTTCTTAATTTTTCTGTGATTTCTTTTTTTATGACCAGAAACTAGGCAAGCAAAGGGTTACTGAAAATCTGATCCATAACTAAACATAGTTTGTCAAATGTTTTCCAGACAAGGGGAAACTAAATGTGCTGTTTTTCAGAAGATGATGTCCTTGTTTTTGCAGATGTTGGCATCCTACAATGAAACTGACAGGGTTGCAGCAGGACCCCTGCAAATTGCTCCAGCTCTAAATGGCATGTTGCATTGAACCTGTTATGTAATGGCATGCACATGTGCCCTGATCAGGCCCAGTTGTTACATATTAGTAACATATCCTCTGCTCTCTGGTGTATAAAACCCTCCACCTGCATTAAGCTCAGGGGGGCACTGCTTTGGGAGCTGTCCTTGGTGTTCTCCATTGCTTGTGCAAGCAATAAACCTTTTTTCCTTCAACCACTTCAGCCTTGGTTGTGCTTTTTGGCTCTGCTCTCACCAAGAGACAGATCCATTGAGTTCGGTTATACTTTGACCTATTGGTATTAATTTCTATATATTTGAGAGTTTCCCAAATTTCTTTCTGCTGTTGATTTCTAATTTCATTCTATTGCGTTTAGAGAACATACCTGGTATTATTTAAATCCTTGAAATTTATTGAAGTTCATTTATGGCCTAGAATATTGTCTATCCTAGCGAGTACTCCATGTGCATTTGAGGTGAATGTATATTCAGTTGTTTGGGGTAATGTGTTCTGTAGATGTCTGTTAGGTCTTGTTGGTTTATAGTGTTGTTCAGGTCTTCTATTTCCATGGTGATCTTCTGCCTAGTTGTTCTATCCATTATTAAAAGTGAGACATTGAGGTCTCTAAGTACTATAGCTGAATTATCTATTTGCCTCTTTATTTCTGTCCTTGATTTTCATACATTTTGAAGTGCATATGTGTTTATGATTTTTATATCTTCCTGACGGACTGACATTTTATTATTATGAAATGGTTCTCATTATCTCTAGGAACATCTTTAGTATTAGAGTCTATTTTGAATGACGTTAATATAGACACTTCAGCTTTCTAATGATTGCTGTTTGCATTATCTTTTTTTTATCCTTTTACTTTTGATCTATTTGTAATTTTTTATCTAAAGTGTGTCTCCTGTAGACAGTATATAGTTGGAGTCTTTTTTTTTTAATCCAGCCTGACAATGTTTTTTTTGATCAAATTGCTTAATCCATTCACATTTAATTTTGTTATTGAAATAGTTGGATTAATGTTTGTCATTTTACTTTTTTTTTTAATTTGTCTCATATCTTATTTGTTCCTCTAAGCCTCCTTTAATTCTTTCTTTTGCACTAAATGAATGTTTATCTAATGTGACATTTTAATTCCTTTAATGGTTTTCTCAGCTATATTTTTAGTGGTTGTTCTAGGGCTTACTACACATATCTTAATTTATCAGAATCTATTTCAAATTTATGCTAACTTAATTGTAGTGATTTATAGAAATGTTACTCTTACATAGCTCTATCTTCCCCCTTTTTGTGCTATTATTCTTATCCATAATACATCCATGTATTTTACAAACCCATCAGCACTTGGTTTTAGGTATTAGTTTTCATTATTTTATGTCTTTTTAAAAAATCTGAGAGAAGAAAGGAGAACAAGTATATATTTATAGTATTTGTTATATTGAACTTATTATTTTCCATTTCCATGTCTCTCCATTTCTTCCTGAGGATTTAGTTACCATATGGTGTCATTTCCTTACTCCAAAACAGCTTTATTTTCACCCACCTCCTTTAAGCTGTTAGTGCTAAATATATTACATTTTTATATGTTATAGGCCCAACAATGCAATAATCTCTAATTATACAATTATCTTTACTGGTCGTCTTTGTTTTTTCATGTGGATTTGAATTTCTATCTGGGTCTACATGCTTTCTGCTTAAAGAACTTCCTTTAGTATTTTTTGGAAGGTGGCTCAGCTAGCAATGAATTCTCTCAGTTTTTGCTTTTGGAAACGTCTTTATTTCACTTTCATTTTTGGAACATACTTTTTCTGGATATAGCATTCTTGTGTGACAGCTTTTTTCGGGGGGGATGTGGCACTGATTGATTATTTTACCCACTGTTTTCTGGACTCTGTTGTTCCTGAAGAGAGGTCAGCTATTAATCTTATTGAAGGGGGTTCCATTGTAAGTGATAAGTTGTTTCATCTTGCTGCTTTCAAGATTTTCTCTTTACTTTTGCTTATCAACATTTTTATTATGATGTGTCTGAGTGTGCGTCTCCTTGCATTTATTCTACTTGGAGTTCATTGAGCCTTGAGATGTGTAATTTAATCTTTTTCATTAAATGTGGAAAAAGTTCAACTATTATTTTCTTCAAACATTTTCTCTGCTCCTTGTGCTTCTGGTGCTCTTACTGCAAATGTGTTGATTTGCTAGTCATTTCCCACATTTCTCTGAAGCTATGTTCATTTTTCCTCATTCTCTCTTCTCTTTGTTCTTCAATGTGTACTTTTTATCAATCCGTCTTCAATTTCACAAATTGTTTTTTCTGCCAGTTCAGATCTTCAATGGAGCATCTCTATCTAATTTTTCATTTCAGTCTTTGAACTTTTCAACTCCAGAATTTCCATTTTGTTTCCTTTCATAATTGCCAGCTCTTTATTGTTATTTTCTCTTTGATTAGACATTATCATCATACCTTCTTTTAGTTCTTTAAACATAGTTTTCCCCATATTTTGAACATATTTATAATCTCTGCTTTGTGGTTTTTGTCTGTTAGCCCCAATGTTTGGGCTTCCCTCAAGTGCAGACAATATTGGCTGCTCTTTTTTTTCCTGTGTATGAGTCACATTTTCCTATTTCTTTGCACATGTCATCCATTTTTGTTGAAAAATGGACACAAAAGCATTTTAGCAACTGGCAATGTTGATACCCCTCACCATACCCCTAGGACTTTTTGTTGCTGTTGTTAGATAATATTCTGTAGCAACTTGGACATTTAGTCATACCCCCTGGCTCATATCTTGGTGGTCGTGTTATTATTTGTATTTTGCTTGTTTATTTGCTTAATCATTGCTTGGCTGGACTAGGTCTGATCTCGGGCTGTTTGCCTGCCCTGCAGTGGGGATGGGGTAGGAAAAGGCAGCCTCTGTTATCTCACTTGCGCTTTCTTGAAATTTAACTTCTGCAACATGAAACTGAGTAGGATGAGACATGCTGCTGATCTGCCTCACCTACAGTAAAACTGTAGGCCTAGACTTGGAGCTGGGGGAAGAGGGAGCCCCACTTTTGGGACAGAATCTGCTCAGAGTAGAGCTTTTGTCGTAGTGATTTGGGGTGGGGGATGGGAATGGCTCATGGCTCAAATGCTGTAGACTTACAGTGTTCTTACTGAGATTTATTAGATTTTTCTTGACTGAAATTTTATCCATTTCTTGTATGTCATTAGGATACTTTATGGAGATTTCAATGGTTGTTTTATTATAATGTCACCAGTAAATGATTGTTTAGCTGGGAAGAGTCTGCCAGCTCCTGCCACTGCCATTCTGGAAATCTCACTACCTCACTTTTCTTATATGAAAGAAAGCAAATATAAAATTCAAAGGCATCTATACTATCATTATATTTTTCTTTCCTCACTATTCTAAAATAAGTTTGCTGACTGCTGTTTAAATATTTTCCTTAAGTATTATTAGTTGGTATACTGCACTAGCTGTTTTAGTTTGCTAGGTAGTCTCTGGAAAATTAATATTATAGTACAGGAAATATTACTTATTAGTAGAGTTGATTGTTTAATCCACATAGTATTCATATGAGTTTCATAAATTTTTATTAGATTCAATACCTTTTGGTCTTTAGCTTGGTTTTCTAAATAAGACTTTTTTTTTTCTTTTTTGTATTTTTTGGGGGCTTCTCTTATTATAAAAAGAAGTAGAAAAAAGAATATATATGTTAAATCTGCTTGTTAAAATATTTACACTCTCACTTTCAGTATGTGTCTATTTAATAGAAAATTCAATAGATAAAAATAGAATGTTTATCACAACAACATATGCTAATCTGTTCTAGATATGAATGTGATCTGGGAAAGAAGAGTTTTTTTTAAACCTCTTTAAAAATATTCATATTTTAATCTATTTGAAATTAAGAAATAAGCCTCTCTAAGTCTACCTTCAGGGATTTCTAACCTCTCAGGATGTGAATGACAATTTTGAGGCAAGAGGAAATATACAAATTTTAAAGGAAAAAGAAAAATTGTAATTAATTAAAATGGCTAAATTCTTTGACAACTTCAAAAAGAATTTCAATTAAAATGATAAATTAATAAGATTTTTGAGCAATATTAATTTAGAATTAAGTGTAATTACTGATGTATAGAAACAGAAAGTTTGCCTTTGGTGATTTTTAACATAGACTATGTGCTTGTTACAGACATATGGTTTGACAAATTAGAATATCAGAAGCATGGAATTTTAAGACCCTTCCCTTACTAGGTTAGATAATGTTCTCAATGGTCACCTCTTTAACAGAAAAACTCAGAAATATCAGCGCTTTGATAAAACAAATATTTATTTCTTATTCATGTAAAGGCCAAAACATGAAGCTGCTGTTCCTATAAGTGGTTTTCCTTCCATGTTGTTGTTTTAGTTATTGTGGTTTTTTTTTCTTTTTTTTTGACCCTGCTCAGCTAGAGAATTTCAGTCCTGTACTTGAGGAGAAAAGCTTAGAGAATCACGTTGGGAAGGTTTGATGATCAGGCATAAAGTGACCCATTTCCCTTCTGGTCACATTCTATTGGAACATAGTCATAGCTAAATTCAAAGGAGGCTGGGATATGAATTCTACATACGTGACCTGGAGGAAAAGAAAACAGATTTGGTGAGCAGTTATCGAGTCTGCCACAATATGCCATCCAATGGCTTGACTTTCAGAAGAGGAATTTTTAACTCATCCACAATTTGGGATTTGCAATCGACAGGAAACTGGAAAGCAGTTGCAGTGTTTCATTTCTGTCCTTTACATGCTTTGAATGCTTTAATTTAAAACTGTTTCTTAATTTTTGGTAATTAATAAGCAGGGAGTCATAAAAATAGAAAATGGGACTACTGGAAGGCATGCTCCCTCACTTTGCAAGTATGAACAAGAAGACCTGGAGAGACAAAGTGACTAAGTCATAAAGCTAATTAGTGAAAGAGTAATTTTTAAAATTCCCAACTGATGATAAGATAAGCAGCAAAACAATATAAGACAATAAACAGAAAATGAGATTGATCCAAGGAACTATGGATTTTACACTGGATATGCCATAAACTTGGTGCATGAATCTGGATACATAATCTTGATCCTGCCTCTGAGACCTCATCTCGGGACAAGAGATTAGCATTTGTGAGGAATCTCCCATACAAAGTTGAAGAGTCTGTGGCTGAGCAACACTTTTTGGACTGTGGGAATATTGTGGCAGTAAGGATTGTGACAGACCAAGTTATGGGAGTTGGCAGAGGGTTTGGTTACACATATAGATGCTCTTCATCTTGCTCTGAAGTTAAATAATTCTGAACTGATGGGAAGAAAATTCAGAGTCATGCATTCTGTTCATAAAGAAAAATTAAAACAAAACTCAAATCCCAGTTTGAAGAATGTGAGTGACCCTAAGCAGGGATTTAATTTTGTTTCCAAAAATGTAGAAGGACATTCTAAAAGTTTATTTATTAGAGAAAAATCTGTTCTCGTTAAGAAGAAAATGAAAGGACAGAAAAAAAGTAGATGAACTAAGAAATAGAAAAAACAGAAGTAGCAATCCAAAGTTTATTTTTTTCCGATGAGTACTGCTAATAAAAGCGTAGGACCCCCAGCCCAAAGATTCTTTTGAACCTTACCTTCTTTATCAGTAAAATGAAAGATTTGAATGAGAATTTCTAAGTTTCTCTCCAGATCTCTTAATAGCGCATGTCACAAACCACAAAAATAGAGGCAGGAAGCATTAACATAAAGTAAAATGTATTTATATTCTCAAAAGTTACCTTCTCATTTCACCCAGCTTATCCCCAACTCTTCCTCTATGTTGGAATCCTTTGAAAAGTGAAGGTATCTTTAAAATATGCTTCATTTCTCAGTCTGTTCTTGATGTTTCCCACTGTGAATGACCAGGATAACTCTCATTGCTCCTGTGAATTGAGAATATTCAGGCTGTTGCTTTATGAAGTTGTTCCCAGAGATGCACATAGTATCAGAGAAGTATCCATTGGGTTAGTTTCTCTATTCTAAAGTTTGAATTTAAAGATGGAAAACATTTATAATATTACATTCTATAGGAAGATATAGATATATGAGTTAACATGGAATTAAAGCTAAAAATATAAATACCCTGTAGTGATTTTACCATAAAAATATATTCAATAATGATATTTTTTGATACTCTGTTTAGCTTTATATTTAGATTTTAGCATTGACTGACTCCTGTAGATTTGAGGAAAATAACATAGGGGGTTAATACCTTCTCGTTGATCTCAGGCTTATGCATCAAAGCTTGAAATTTGATTACTCTCATTATTCTTGGCTGGTGTAATTATAAATGTGATTAGTAGGAATAAAATATAATCATAATGTTTATAAAACCAACCGGTGATTTTTCCACTTCAAAAATTCACCAGTTGACTTCTCTGAGCAAGGCATTGCTTATATTTCCTTTAATTCTATATATTTTTTTCCAATTACCCATCGCTTTAAAATCCATTAGTCACCTATCCCAACTCCTCTTTGATGCATTTCAAATGTCTAAATATTAAATCAATGCTAAATCAATATTGAAATTGCTGGCTCAGTATTAATTCATTATGATGAATTACAAGTTTTACAAACATTTAGTTCCTACATTTTGTTACACTCTGGTGATACCAAGATAAATAATATATAGCTCTTGGTGACTCAGTTTAGGATCAACATAGACATTTAAACAGATAATTGCACTAAAATATGGTGAGTACTATGAAAGAAATATTCACCCCAACTATGGAAGCATCTGGGATTGCTACTCAGACAATAGCTTCCTAGATGGGTTATTAGTATCCCTAGTAGGAAATGATCAGACAGAGAGAAAGGAAAGTTCTGCAGTCCAGGGAACGGGAACACGTAAAGCACAGATATTAGCTAGCAGCAAATAATATCTGAGTGCAAGCAATTTAGTAGAAGTAGAATCACCTAGGTGCAGTGGTGTGCTGGAGCTGATCTCTTCTGGCTCACAAGAACTAATTGTGCTCATTTTTTCCCAACATCATGTCCAATGACATCACTTATGTAGCTTGATATTGACCATGTAGGGAGTAGTAACATGATGGAAATTGGCAAATTTCCAATGTTGTCCTTTTGCTTTCTTTCTTTCTGTCTTTTTCTTTCTCTCTTTCTTTTTTTCCTGGAGAGTTGGTTGTTAAACATTTACTAAGACACCACTACTTTGATAATAAAATGTATTTATAAAATTACACAGAAAGAGGTGTGCAAAAATCATGCAGAACTATGACTTAGCCACTATGGGCATGGGTCTGAAAGTCTGTATTTCTCAGAAGTTCACCAGGGGATATTTCTATACTCTAAAGCTTGAGAAACGTTTGCAAACACACGGTGGGAAACCATTGAGGATGCTGAGGTGGAAAGATGACACTGATGATTTGTAGTGGGAGTGAAACTGGTGACCAGGAAACCAGTAATGTTGTATGATTCATGAAAAAAATGAGAAGTTTTTCTTATTTTCTAGAAGTTCTAAAATTGATTGCTTGGAGAGGTGTTGAAAAGAAAAAGAACACCTCAAAATCAGATGCAGTGCCCATGTGTGATTCTGGAGAGTTTCTGGGGTCGAAGAAAAGTAAAGAAGGTAATCTAGAAGGAAGTCGCTTTTATTTTTCCCCAGCAAGAGGCTTCCTACAGCCCGAGGGAGGAAGCATTTGTCTTCTCTATTGTAGTATAATGGCAATGAGTGGCTACTGTTGTCAAAGTCTGGAAAGCTTATAGAAGGAGAATTTAGAAGAGAGGAATGGAGGATCTTCAAATTATGGATACAGAAAATACCTGGCTGAACTACACAATGTATTGCTTTGGCAATAGAACAAGACTGTGCTTAAGCCAAGCTGGAAAAGAGCTATCAACACTTTATAAATTGTTAAAATAACTTCTTTATCAGTAGAGCATTGCATTGTCTCACCACTTAACTTTCACAACTTTATCTTCTTTGAACTATTTAATTTCTTATTATGATCTTGAGTGCTTGGCAGATAGATGCGTATAAAATGACATAATGGACCTTTTATGGGCTATTCAACTGCTGATCTTTGAACCCATATCGCCAAGTAGTCTGTGGAAAAATAAGCCATTTTAGCGCAATTTTTAAAGCAATCTGCATTCAAAACCACCCTGATGGTGTATTTATTGGTTCTAGTAAGACATTTTACATTGTTAAACTTTTAAAAAAATTATATGTGAATCTGTCAAGTTTAGAAAGGAGTGATTATATTCCATTCAGGTCACTGACCATAAATTTCATGACTGAGTTCTGGTATATTACCTTTCCCATAGTCATTTTGGTTGTACTCCAGGGGTCTAAAAAGATTCAAATTAAGTAAACTGGTAATGTAACTATACTCCAGATGGACTGGTTTAAACATTAAAGCTATAGATTGAAGAACCCATACAAAGGTAAAGGTTAGGATGTGAAGTACCAGCTTCCAAATGTACTTGTTCTTAGAAGTGTAAAGTTTCTGGGTATCTGTACCAATGAGGACCACTCAACAGGAAGTAAAACCTAGGGCCCTCAGTCATACAATCACAAGTTACTGCCAATAACCTGAATGAGCGTGGAAGCAGATCCTTCCTCTATCGGGCCTCCAGATAACAAGGCATCCTGGCTGGCACTCTGATTGCAGCCTTGTAACACCCTGAGCAGAGGACCAAGCTAAGCTATGCTTGGACCCTTGACCCATGCAAAGTGTTAGATAATAACTGCATGTTGTTTTAAGCCACTGTGTTTGTGATAATTTGTTATGTGGCATAGAAAACACCGCTGAAGTCTCATGGGAGCAATGCAGAAGCAGACCTAGGTGGATGCTGCACACACAGTGGGTTTGTGTGGGAGATTAGGAAACCCTAGTCTCATATAAGGGGCTTCTAGCAAACCTGCCTAAAATTTCTCCTCAGAAGGACATGTTACCTTTATAATCCTGAACAGTAAACAAATAAACCCCCTGGCCATGAGGAAGATACTATCTTCATCTTTGAAGTCTATACAAATACCCTTGGAAAAGTAGCCAAGGACAACTGATGTCACAAGATTCGCCATGGAGAATTGTTGCCAACAGCTCAGAGGCTCTTTCCGGGCTCTAGGAGAATTTCCATACACTTAGCAGTATACAGTTTTGCGGAACAGACCAATGTTTTGTCTCCTCCATACCAAAAAGTCCATGTGGAGCAATAAAATGCTAGAGAAATAGCTGAGAAAAAAATAGTTTTATAAAATAATATTTAGTTATCTATAATTTCTCCCTTGTTAAACTTAAGTTACAGTCACTGTTACTAATGTACAGGTAATATTATACTTTGGTGCAGAGCAGTTCTGGGAATGTGCGTAAACTTAAAAATATCCATAAAAAGATAAAGGGAGAATTTTATGCTCTAACTCAAATATAAAGAAGATATAAATATAGTATTCCCTTTTCAGTACTCAAAATATTGGCGTTTTAGCATATATAAACATAAGAATCTGAAGATACTACAGAATATGAATAAAATTTAATAGATTCATTTCAGTTAAAACATTTTTAAGCTATAAGTATTTTTCAGTTGTTCACAAGTTTCTAATATTTTTAATACAGAGAATTAGTAGATCATGACATGATGGGTGAACTTATATTCTAGGCTGCTTGATCATGAGGGCTGGAACATTAGACTAAATAAACAAGAGTTTATTGATTTGGTAGTATTCACTCAAGATGCAGGATTTAAGTTCCTGGCAAGGATCTCAGGGGATGATGTGAACTCTACTGGAATAACTCTTGAAAGTATGGAAGAAGTGATGGCCAAAGTAAGTGAGGACTCATGAATGGTATTACTCAACTTGTACCTCAGAAGATCTGGAGGCTAAGGGAAGTTGTCCTATTAAAAAAGTTAAAATCTCGTTCGTAGTTTCTGGACCTGAGACAGTTTTTATTAAGAATGCACTTGTTCGCGCGCTCTGATGCTGGCGGCCCGGGTTCGGATCCCGGGAGCGCCCCGAGGCACCACTTCTCCGTCCAACGCGAGGCCGAGTCCCACGTACAGCAACTAGAAGGATGTGAACCTATGACATACAACTATCTACTGGGGCTTTGGGGGGAAAAAATGAATAAATAAAATCTTAAAAAAAAAAAAAAAAAAAGAATGCACTTGTTAAAGAGAATGTTAGATCCTTTGGCAAAAGTATTCTGTAACACCATGGCAAATGTACAAGGTAGTGATTCACTTGGTCTTTTTTCAGTCATTTACTCGAGTAAATTTACAAAGGAAAAAGATGAATATTCAAACAACTTGGAGACTGTTGGAGACTTGGTATCCAGAGACTTAACACGTCACTATGTCTCCTCCTTTTTTTTTTTTGTAAGGAAGGATAGCCCTGAGCTAACATCCATTGCCAATCCTCCTATTTTTGCTGAGGAAGACTGGCCCCGGGCTAACATCTGTGCCCATCTTCCTCTACTTTATATGGGATGCCACCACAGCATGGCTTGACCAGCGGTGCATTGGTGCGTGCCCGGAGTCTGAACCTGCAAACCCCCGGGCCGCCGAAGCAGAGCACGCACACTTTAACCGCTGCGCCACTGGGCTGGCCCCTATGTCTCCTTTTTTTAAGTGTGGCATATGGGGGCCAGTTAATAAGTAGAGCACTGGGTAATATGCAGCTCATATTAAATCCACAGACCCACTATAATCTCCCAATGTAAAGTTATGATAGTCATATTGGATTGTTAGTGCAACCTCCCTTGGGTACTTGGCCTATGAGGTAAGAACTATATAGTGGGAAACACCAAGTAGAAGCCTCTGAAACTGCAGTACCCATCATGGCCAAGATAGTTTATTAACAAAAGTGTCACATCCTGGGAGAAGATGACAAAAATTAGTACCACCTTTAAGGATTTAGTCTTGGTCCCTTTCATATCTCCATTTAATTCACTGATATTTCCTTCGCTACATTAAATGGATCCTGGTAGATGACAGTACACAAATTCAACCAGTAGTAGCCACCAATGCAATTGCAATTGCTAGACATGGTATTTGTGCTAGAGCTGTGTAACATGGCGTCAGTACATGAAATAGTCATTGGTTTAGTAAAGGTGGTATTTTCTATCCATATTGAAAAGAGGTTTAGAGACAGTTTGCATTCCTGTGTAGTTGACTATAGTATACATTTACACTTTCGCTCAGGTCTATGTTGACTCTTGTGCCCATTAATAGTACAGTCCCAAAAGATTTGGACCATCTGGATATCTGGCAGAACATTACATTGATAACACTGGATAGGTGACATCTTGTTAAGGGTGCTGGATGCATAAGAAGTGGCTAACAAGTTGAAGGCCCTGACAAGACATACGTCTTCTAAGGGTGGGAGATAAACTCTATGAAGTTTCAAGGACTTATTACCTCAGTAAAATATTTAGGGTTCACTAGCCAGAGGTTTTCCAGGATATCCCATCGAAGGTGAAAGCATCTTGCATCGCTTTGCAAGCAGCCCTGCAACTTGGGACAGACAACCTGACAGTTTCAATGTTATCAGACATATTAGTGAAGTTTTTGACAAGTGCCTGTGAGAGAATTACAAAGTAATCCCCTGGGGTTCTAAATTAAGCTCATTTCATCTGCAATAGAGAATTATACATCTGTTGACAAGAACTCTAGTGAGCCCAGAAAAAGATGGAGCACCTGGCAACAGAACAAGTGATGTATGTCTGGAACTGTTTGTAGTAAGTTGGGTTCTGGAAGATCCACTAAGCCATATAGTTGGCCAAGCTCAGCAATAATCCAGTGTCAGTGGAAAGTGTATAAACTGAATTAAGCATGAGCAGGAAAGAGGACACAAACAAGCTGCATGAACAGGTAGCCCAAAACCCACGCCATCAACGACTTATGCTTCATTACCCCTCCCTCAGCTCACACTGTATCTGTGTAGTGGAATTTTATACATTCAGCTGTTGAAGTAGGAAAAAGCCTGAGTTTGGTTCCTAGATAGGTCAGTTCGGAATGTGGATGTAAGCTGAAAATGGATAGCAGCTACACTAGAGCCTCACTCATGGGTGGCCTTGAAAAACTTGGCAAAGGAAATTCTGCCAGTGGGTAGACTTTCAGGTAGTACACCTGGTCATCCACTTTGTTTAGACGTGGTTAGAGACTGGCACAGCTGAGGGGGAGCAAAATGGAAAAAGGATAAGAGAAGAAGAAGGAGACAAGTATCTGTTGCAACATCACAACACTGGGGCTTGTAATTTGTTTTACTAATCTCCTACTTCTAAGATTCCCCGTGAACAGAGGCCCATTAGAACCCTGGAAAAACTACTGCCAAAATGTATATGAAGTGGGTCCAAGCAGTACAGGGATGTACTGTGGTGGACACTGTGATGAACCCTAGCTTCCTATTAGAAGGAGGAGTGGGAGTGCTGCTGAGAGTGCCTTTGGAAGAGAGCCTTCAATCCCAACCCCTCCAGGGATTGTCTCTGGTGTAGGAATCTAGATCTTTGAAGTTGGTAAATCAAAGAAATGCAAATTTCAGGAAAACGTCAACATGGCAACACTCATACTGTAATATACATGTCACACACACAACAGTGAAAAGGAAAACATTTGTAATTGTGTTATTCTTGTAATTTTAAAGGGAAAACATTCTATAGTGCAGATTTTCACAAGATTACCTCATCATAAATTGAATCTTGGCTAAAATACAGGTTCTCAGGTCCCAATCTAGACCCATTGGGAATCTGTGTCCTTAATAAGCGCTCAGTGTAATTCTTATGAGGACAAGAGGTTGTCTTGTTTCCCTATGGCTCCTTGCTAATCAGAGTCTGGAATTCCAGTACTCCCTTCCTTCATTAAGATGATTCTAGTCCCACTGCTCTGATCTGAGTAAAAGGGTGATTCAAGACAATGCCAAGCTTTCCTTTTCTGTCCCCAAACTGAATCATCTACCATTGTTAACCACTGTAAAATTGCTATGTGAGCAAAAATAGCCTTTCTTGAAATTTTGGAATTATCTTAAGAGAATTATAATTTAGGGGAAAAATATCTTCAAAAAACATTCCAAACCGGATACTAAAAATCAGTTCTTAAATATCACCCTTTATTCTTTAGCTTGAAACCAGACATGATGTGAAGGAATATATAAATAAAACTTGCACAGTGGTCTCCTAATGAGAGTGTCTTATTCAAAAATTTGCTTTCCCTCCTTGAGGTCTGCCTTCCCTCTCTGCTTTCTAAATAGAGTTCCTTCTTCAATTGTCCATATTTTTATTTTTCCCTCTAAGTTGAAAAACTCATGGAGTTTGTCTGTACATCTGCCCCATTCACTTTTATCTGAAAGCATTATCAATAGACACAATAATTTGCAACAGTGTGTGACGCCATCCCTGTACTAGGCACAGTGCATAATGCGCAGAGTAGGAATGCATTCTACATAGGCAGAAAATATATTTATCAGATTGACCGATCACTATCTCATATACAGTTTGCATTTCTAACATTCTACAGCAGAGTTGCATACTGAATTTAGCTCTTTTTGCCCTGTTATGACCATACAATTAAAATAAACAAATTAATGACTATATAAATAAATGAGTGAATAAATAACAAAGTTTTCAATTCCTTTCAGCAACAAAACAATGTTAATCTTCTTTAGAAAAGGGAAATATCTTCACCACAGTGCTAGGCACACTGCTGAGTACCTATCAGGAATTTAACATGATGAAGGAAGTAATGCAGGATATAGAAGAAACAAGATAAAAAAAATAGAAAGAAAAATGGAGAAGTAGAAAACAACAAAAAAGTAGCATCGAAGACATAATCAAGGATACAAAGTAAGAAAATTTCCAGAATGAGGGATTTTCTCGATCTGCAGATGGGATATTGATAGAAATTCTTTCAATGAGGTTACTGAATTTCAGGATTAAGAAAGAATATTAGTTGATGGCCAGTAAGGCATAAATTTCAGATCACCACACAAGGGAGAAATATCAGGTTATCTCATTCTGCCAACAACAATATCCAAAGACATTATAGCATGTCTACCGAGATCTGAGGAGGAAAATAAATATGATTCTAGAAATTTACACCCAGCAAAATTGTAATACATGCCAAAAAATAATGAAAAAGCAAGCTATACATAAAAGAACTCTAGAGATATAGTGACCAAAAAGTATTCTTGGGAATGGGGGAAAGAAAACACTGCTTAATGAGGAAATACATCCAACATAAAGTAAAATAAAAATAAATAAAGAACTTGGGCTTGAGGAACATACTACATGAAAAATTAATGGGAACCGATTGTTCCAGGTAAGTGTAGGACTAAAACTAAGTAGCTGTTGTGCCTTATGATTATCATATTGAATGAATGTACTACAAAGTTGAAAGAAAAGCTACATAAATAACAATTTATAATAAAAACATATAATTGATTATAAACATTTAAGAAAATTTTAATAAAGATCAAGAGAGACAGAGTTCATAGCAGTGAGAAGGAGAATGCTATCTATCATCACTCTTAGTAGGTCTTAAATGATATCTTTTAATTGTCTTTATAGAAATAAATATATTAATATATAGAAATTAATATATTAATAAGAAAATTTACTATCTATTCTTAATTTAAACAGAGAACTTTAATTTAGAAATATATAGCTGAATAAAGAGTTGAACATCATACTTAATGGTGAAATCTTAGAAATGGCATCCTACACTCAGGAAAAAAACAAGGATGCCCATAATCTTGAACATTACTTAACATTCTTCTAGAAGTATGACAAATGCAATTAGAGATAAAAGAAAAGAAATAAGAAATACACTTTAAAGCAGGAAGGAAAAATTTCAGGGCCGGCCCGGTGGCATAGCGGTTAAGTTCATGTGTTCTGCTTTGGCGGCCCAGGGTTCGCCAATTCAGATCCTGGGCACAGATCTACTCGCCGCTCATCAAGTCATGGTGAGGTGGCATCCCATATAGAACAGCTGCAACTCTATAACTATGATACACAACTATGTACTGGGGCTTTGGGGAGAAAAAAAGAGGAAGATTGGCAACAGATGTTGGCACAGGGCCAATCTTCCTCAAAAAAAAAAAGAAAGAAATGCAAATTCTTAAAAAAAAAAAAAAGAAAAATTTCATCATTTAAGGATTTTATCGTACCTTGAAGCTCCAATAGACAACTGAAAAATTACTAAAAAGAATTAAGAAATTTGATTGATTTTAACATGAACATACAAAAAATTAACACCAGTTAAAACCAGATAAAGTATAATAGAAGAAAACATTACTTACAACAGTAAAATAAATTAAAATATACAAGATAAAATATAATAAGAAATATACAGTACCCAAATGAAAAAAACTCAACTGAGATGTAAGAATGGCTTTAATAAATAAAGCTATATCTTATATTAAGTGAAAAGTAACTAAAATTTTAAATATTCTGACGGTTGATAATATAAAGTTTCCAATTCTCCCTAAATTCACAAATAAAATCAATAAGTGAACCTAATTAAAAAAATATTATTCTTATTAGGCACAAAGATTCTGGTGTTAACTGATACTTTAGTTTCCTATTGTTGCTGTAATGCATTACTAACATGTTAGTGGCTAAAACAATACACAGTTATTATCTTACAGTTCTGTCTGTCAGAAGTCTGACATGGGTCTCACTGGGCTAAAATCAAGCTTTCGGCGGGGCTGCATTCCTTTCTGGAGGCTTTCGATGGGAATCTACTTTTCTGCCTTTTCCGGTCTCTAGAGGCTTCCTTGGCTTGTAGCCCCCTTTCCTCCATCTTTAAAGCCGGCAATTGCTGATTGGGTCCTTCTAACATCACATCACTCTAATCTTCTCTTCTGCCTCCTTCTTCCACATTCAAGGACCCTTGTGATTATACTGGGCCTAACCAGATAATATAGGAAAACCTCCCTATCATAAATTCAACTGATTAGCTATCTTAATTTCAGAGTCAACTGTAATGACCGTTTTCTATATAATCTAACATAGTCACAGGTTCCACAGCTTAGGACATGGATATCATTGGGGGTCATTATTCTGCTTACCTCAACTAGCTAATTCTATTCACTCTACTTGTTTTCTCACATTTTCCTTTCTATTCACTTTTTTCCTTCCAGTCTTACTTAGTAGGTCAAAAAAAATTATATGTGAATGTACTTTATAAACTGTGAAGCACTCTACTAAGATAAAATATAATAATAATTATTCTCATATTACTTATATATTAATTTATTCTATATCAGTGATAATCCTTTCATTTCACATTACTCAGCCTTTCTGTAGCATATGCCATTAAATATAACAGTCAGGGGCCAGCCCAGTGGCGTAGTGGTTAAATTCATGTGCTCCGCTTCAGTGGCCAGGGTTCGCAGGTTTGGATCCTCAGCGAGGACCTATGCACTGCTTATCACACCCTGCTGTGGTAAGTGTTCCACATATAAAGTAGAGGAAGATGGGCATGGATGTTAGCTTAGGGCCAATCTTCCTCAGCAAAAAGAGGAGGATTGGCAACAGATGTTAGCTCAGGGCTAATCTTCGTCACCAAAAAAAAAAAAAATTAACAGCTAGCAAGTGTAAAACTAAACGTTTCTTTTGTGGTCAAATGCCAAAAAAAAGAGGCATTTTCCTTAATTTGCTAGAAAAATGTCTCGTTAACCTATACTGAACTCCCTTTCAATCAAATATTTTCAGTTTCAGAAAATAAATTCAAATTTTTTTAGAAGAAAACACTGAAAACTCTATCCCATTAAATTAATACATTGATTTTTGGTATTATAAGTGAGAAATATTGAATAAAGAGAAGGTGTGTTTCTAAATACAGATCTTCCTCAACTTATGATGGGGTTACCTCTGGGTAAACCCATAGTAAGTTGAAAATCTTGTAAGTTGAAAATGTGTTAAATACACCTAACCTACTAAACATCATAGCCTAGCCCAGCCTACCTTAAACGTGCCCAGAACACATATATTAGCCTACAGTTGGGCAAAATCATCTAACACAAAGCCTAATTATAATAAACTGTTGAATATCTCATGTGACTTATTGAATACTGTACTGAAAGTGAAAAACAGAATGGTCGTATGGGGACAGAATGGTTGTAAGTGTATTGGTTGTTTACCCTCGTGATTGTGTGGCTGACTGGGAGCTGTGGCTCACTGACACTGCCCAGCATTGCTAGAGATTATTGTACCACATATCTCCAGCCTCGGAAAAGATCAAAATTTAAAATTTGAAGTACAGTTCTACTGAATGCATATCACTTTTGCACTTTTGTAAAGTCAAAAAATTGTAAGTCAAACTGTTGTAAGTTGGGGACTGTCTCTATATTATGCATATTTTCATGCAAATTAATGCAGTGCAATTAATTGTGAATTAGTAACTAAACTTGGACATATCAATAGTCAACACAAAAATTAAGATCAAACATATGTTAAAGCTTAAAATTTAAGAACTTTTATGTTTTTACACTTTTAATCAAAAATGTACAAGATAGGGAATCCTGCTAACTATATTTCCAAATGTCTCATAGAAATTGGTTTAACTTCTTAGAATGATAAATAAAATGATTTTGATGGCTTAATGAAACTCCAATTCTGTGGTGTGAAATTTATCGTCTGCACGTTACTATAAAATTGTTATCCTTTTCCAAATATAGAATGCCAGAAATATGCAGACTAACTAAAGTCCATCCTATGATCAAAGGATTTATTAAAAGATGGAATTGCCGTTGTTCATTCATCTAGGCTGCTATTTTTCTGACCTGCTCTCAGGATGTTCAATAGTATTCATTTATTGACATAAAGTAAGCATTTTGAAAAATGGTATGTCACACTCTTGAATGAGCTCATAAGATAACTTTACATTTCTCACTTTTCCTTCCTAGAATAATGTTCCTTTGACTAAGGAAAAGAGTAAAGATTATGTTAATAACAAAATGCAAAAACTGCTTGAAGAGCAACTCAATATTTCAGTGATTGACCATCAAAATTCTCTTTATAATCACATAACTAGTTTTGAAGATTCCCTTGTTACACATGTCATCATTGAAGTAATATATTGCAAAAGAGTAAAGTCTTTAGAAAGAAAGATGTAAAGAAGGAAAGCAAGGAAGTAAAGAAGGAAGAAAGGAAGTAAGGAAAGAAGGGAGGGAGGGTGGGAGGAAGGAAAGAGGGAAACCTTTAAATTTGGCATTGCTTTAATGCCTAGTGATAAGAATATGAGTCTCTTAGGTTTTAGAGCAGGTATGATCTCTTAAGTCCCTAAAATCATTTTTAGAAATTGTTTATTTCAATATGTTAAATGCTACCCAAGTAGCCTCAAAGGGATCAACCAGTGAAGCACATATTCATATATCTCTATCTCCGGTTGATTTAAAAGTAGTAAAATATATGATCCTTGTCTAAAAACCTACTTTCTCAATGGGAAGACAAGATTAAGTTATCTGAAACCTCTGAAGAACAATGAAATTAAAAAAATAAAAACATTCCAAGAGCTAAATTTATGTTTCAGCCTTTAAATGCTATCACATTCAGAAAAAGGAGAAATCCTTCCAGGCTGGATTATTCAAATATATATTCATTAAAAAAAAGGTAAAGTTGGTTTGACATCCTAAAAATTTGGTAGCAATTGAATTGGCAAAGAGGAGATGAAAGTGCTTTCCAGGCAGGTGAAGTGAGGGGCCATGCCCTCCTGGCAAAATGGCAGTACATATAGGATATTTGTTAGTAGCTGAACTAATTCTTCAGTGATTTAGTCAAAAGTCTTATGATTAAATAAGTGATTTAAACTTTCTGGTAGGGGTTAGAAGTTGTTTGTGTATGTGCGTGTGTGTGTGTGTGTGTGTGTGTGTGATAGAAATTCATGGTCCTTTTCACCTTTCTCTTTGTCCCTTCCATTCACATTCCTTGTGGTAAATTTCCGTTAAGGGGACTGAAGTTGCATAAGATCCAGCATCCTGATTCTATATGCAATTATTTCCACGGCTTGTTGTAATACTGCTTTTTAATTTTTCTGCAGTAAATAGGTATATAACAAATATTCTCTCAGCCATCTTCCATGCCACAATCTCCATGAGAAAAAAGTATCCGATTTATGCTGCTTAGAGTGTAATTTTTAAATCATGTGTCAGTGACCACAGAAAGAATTAAATCAGCAATAATAAAATTGGCATGGATTGTTTGAATATTACTTAGGTTTTTGTTCATGCTTGCCCACATCAAAGGCAAAGCATCTAAAGAAAAACAAAAAATTACTTTAATAATTGTCCCAGGAGGGATGGAATCCTCCTGCCTATCACTGAAGAAAACTTATCAAAGAAAGCTAAATGGAGGTATCTATTTCTCTTTATAGACAATAAGAAAGGAGGGTTTCAATGAAGGCGAAGTAAAGGAAAATAAGCCCTCAGAAAGATTCTGTTTTTGACTGTGAACCTCATTTTGTTGTTTGCTCTTACACTAATCCATAATTAAAGGTCCAAAAAAATAAAATAAAGGCGAGCATAACTAGTTAGGTAAAATACCATTATCCTGGGTATATGTAAGATAAACTAAACTAAGATCAAGTCAAGGACTGGAAATACATTTGAACTCAGTGAAATAAAAAAAAATGATAGAGCTAATATTACTACTCAAGTCTATCCAAAAACTGTATGGATATTTATGATTCTTGAAATCATTTTCAAGAACCTTGATCTTAGCTCTGAAACTGGGACCATGAAATACCCAAAGCTTTATTTGAAAAAAAAATTGTTTTTTCTTTACTGTACAGGTTTACAGAGCAAATAGTTACCTGTTAACAAACTGCTTTAATTGCCAGTTCTTTAAGTAAAGGGTGGAAAATGTCAGTGTGAAAGAAACTTCTTCCCAAAGCAATTAATAAAGAAGAGTAGGGTTCAAGTCCCCAGACTGTAGATTGTACAATATTCATGGTACTAACAAAAATACTAATAAAAATAAAACTTGATACCGTTTTTTAAGCTTATGATATTGATTCATTATAGTATTAATTCATTAACAAACATCTATTGGTCATGACATCCGAGCTAGTCATTCAACTAGACTCTGACAGAGTTCAAGAATGGATATCTTGATCTCTGCTACCGTGTTGATCATTTACTGAAAGATTCAGTTTTGTTAGCTGTTATCAAAAATACATGGGATAGTAAAATATAGTTTTTAAAGAGATATCCATAATATTAGGGCTTAGTAATTTAACAGTGACTAACACTTATGTTACAATATCAAGCGTTGTTTGAAGCACTTAGTAAACTCTAACTTTTGATTCCTCACAACAACCTTTCTGAGTGAAGTGTTATCGTTATCATCATTTGCAGTGAAGAAGCGGATGCTTAGGTAGATGAAGATGCTTGATTAAGACCTGGTAAGTGGTAAAACTTTGTTTGAAAACCTATGTCAGCTCAACTCTAGTCCTATTTGTTAACCACTACGCTATACCAAATAGAGAGTCATTCTAAAAACAACTAGTAACATATATTTACATAGAGTTTTAGCACTT
Organism: Ceratotherium simum simum; assembly: GCF_057802395.1. Lineage (NCBI taxonomy): Eukaryota > Metazoa > Chordata > Mammalia > Perissodactyla > Rhinocerotidae > Ceratotherium > Ceratotherium simum. The sequence continues at coordinate 48,766,585 of NC_141909.1, forward strand.
ACATATAAAGAGCTATTTTTATGTAATATCTCATTTGATCTTTATATTTACCCTAAGGGTAACTTGAACTTTTACCCCATTATGCAGAAGAGCAAACTAAAATTTTGAGTGGTTACCTATGGGCAAACTGCTAGTAAATGATGATGTCAGGACTCCAAAGCAAGAATTCCCAATATGTAGCAGGAGTGTGTTTACTTTTGTGTTACTCTGAGATAACTCAAGTGCTGTAACATAGTAAGCAGCAATGATAGTGGAAGTGTCATAATTCCTGTTAATAAAATATTAAGAAAAATAATGATTTTTGTGATGTGCTATTTGCGGCTGAGGGGCCATGCATAGGATGTATCTTCATTATTTACTATTTGAATTGCCAGATTGGTTGAATTTAAAATAATTTTAGATTACTAATTTCATATATACTTCCATTATAAGAGAAAATAAGTCAAATCTCAAAATAATTAATGACATTCAAATAATCATTCAATTAGTTGTGAACTGATATCAGTGTTCTCTTCTGTATCTGTACTAAACATACTTTTCTGATCTGGTGTTTGGGAAGAAACATAATTTCTTGTCTTTTTTGTAATTAGATCAGATGAAAATAACTTAGTTACTTGTTCCAAGAAATATGTATTACTGAAATTCAAGACTGTGAAACAACTAAATGGTTTCCTTATCAATATTCTGCTTTAAGACTCAGGCTTTGTTGGGCCCACCAACCCAAAACTATAAACTCCGTTATAATCTGTCTAATCTCAACCAGTTCTCCACCTTATAAGACCCATGAAAAGATGTTCAACTTCATTAGCCATTAGGTACATTCATATAAAACCACGGTGAGATGCTACTAGACATCCATTAGAAAAACTGAAATATAAAGTAGTAATAATACCAAATGCTGGAGAGGATGTGAAGAAACTAGATCTCCTATAAATTGCTGATGGAATTGTAAAATGATATAGCTATTATTGAAAATATTTTAGAAGTTTCTTATAAAATTAACCATGCAACCCAGAAATGGCACTCTTGCGTATTTGTCTCAGAGAAATGAAAACCTCTGTCCACACAAAAACCTGTACGCTGATGCTCATAGCAGCTTTATTTTTAATATCAAAACCTGTAAATAGATATCCTCTCTTTGTGTCTATCTGAAGGACCGCTGAGACTCAGTGTACATGGTACTCTCCTTTATTACATAAATCAAGTAAACTTAGCTTTGCTTAATCAGCAGGCGATTCTGCTAGCCTTTTTTGGGAGTTGACAATAGAAATAGTAAATATTTATTGAGTCTCCTTTATGTGCTAGGCATCCGGGATGCAAAGATGAAAGACAAAAGAGGTCTGTTCCCCCACGGAGCTTGGAGTTAAGAGGGGAGAGCACATGAAAAACAGGAAAACCCACAAATAAATAATTTCAAAATATACTGTTATGCGAGAAACAAATAAGATACTTTTATTTAAAACAAGGACTGGCAAATTACCTCCAGTTTTGGTAAACAAAGTTTTGTTAAAACACAGCCGCAATCCTTTGTTTACATATTGCCTATGGCTATATTCCTGCTACAAGGGCAGAGGTGAGCAGTTGCAGCAGAGATTGTGTGGCTTCCAAAGCCTGAAATATTTACTATCTGGACCTTTATGAAAAAGTTTGTAGACCTCTGACTTGGGATAAAGATATTTGAGTCTCAGGCTGGGTCTCGATACTTTTATTTTCTCTCTTTTAACAGATAATATCTGTGAAAGCCAGGTGTTGAGCATTTTTTAAATGATTTTTTTTTATATTCTCTTAATCCTCATATAACATATCAAGATCTAGGTCTGGTGATCTATTATATAATAGAGTTTCTTCTACTATATAATTGCAGCTAAACTATGAACCTTGCTGCTTTACAGTAGTAGGGCGGTATGATTTTCAAATCATGGTGGAAACCCCTTGGTAGATCTTGAAGTCAATTTTCTGGTCATAACTAACATTTTCTAAAAAGTGAAATAGAGTGACAAAGCCCTTTGGCATTAGGATTCTGGAAGGAGATCCCTTTGAAGACTTCTCCATGCAAACAACTAAGGGCATGCCAGGGAGAGTCGGAAAGCCTGTAGGTGTACTCTGCATGTATTCACTTCTAAAATGGCATGGATTATTGTACTAGAGGAGGAGAGGGGGAGGTGAGTCTGAAGCAATATGCCTGTTTTCCTAAGGCCTGCTTTGTGGCATACAAAGTTATCCACATGATGCAGGGAGGGGAGGAGGAATTATCGAGAGACCAGTAGACTGTTAAGAGGACTGAGTTCAAGGCAAATAGCCCACCATGTTCAGCTACTTTGAGATGGAAATTAAACGGCTAAGATGTAGTTCTACCCCTCCCTTCCCTCTCCCAAAGCCAGATAACAATAATCATCTCAAAAATGACCAGTGTACGTTGCAGGACAGACCAGCCATGCCTCCGTGAAGACCAGTGCATTTCTAGAGGCCATTACATGAGTCTAAGAAGCCTATCTGATTTCTGCTGCACTAAGATCATATAATACACACTCTCAGTGGAGGATCCAGGTGTTATGAGGCCTAATGTTTGTATAATCTTGGAGGCACTCTTCAAGAAAAATAATTCTGGGGGCCAGCCCCATGGAATAGCGGTTAAGTGTGTGGGCTCCACTGCTGGCGGCCTGGGGTTCGGATCCCGGGCACGCACCAATGCACTGCTTGTCAAGCCATGCTGTGGCGGCGTCCCACATAAAGTAGAGGAAGATCGGCATGGATGTTAGCTCAGGGCCAATCTTCCTCAGCAAAAAAGAGGAGGATTGGCGTGGATGTTAGCTCAGGGCTGATCTTCCTCATAAAAAAAGAAAAAGAAAAAAGAAGAAAAATAATTCAAAATTGTAAGTCCTTACCAGGGGCCCATGCAGATAAGGGTCCCAGAACCATAAGATTAATTTCCTTCCCACTAAAGGCACCTTTGCAATTAGTTCTACAATATATAGTGAAGAATGCTTAGAAATGACGAGACAGGGCCGGCCCTGTGGCTTGGCGGTTAAGTGCGCGCGCTGCGATGCTGGCGGCCCGGGTTCGGATCCCGGGTGCGCATCGAGGCACCACTTCTCCGTTCATCCTGAGGCCGAGTCCCACATACAGCAACTAGAAGGATGTGCAGCTACGACACACAACTATCCACTGGGGCTTTGGGGGGAAAAAATAAAATAAATAAAATCTTTAAAAAAAAAAGAAATGACGAGACATGGGTGGAAATTTGAAATACTGAGAAAGTCTTGAAGTTAGCAAGCAGAAATTACCTAAAAAGAGAGTGTATTTCTTTAGGCTAAATTGAACAGTGTTGATAGAATCATGTTTTGTTTCATTTTCCTTGCTACTTTATGCAGTAAGAGCTTTAAAGATCAGATGTTTTAATAAGAAATATACAAACCACATTCTATTTTTACGTTTTTAGTATGAGTAAATTTGGAAACTTAACCTATAGAATAATTGGTAAATCATAAATATTTGATCATGCTCAGTGAAAGACGGTACAGGGTAAGATGTAGCAGAATTGGTTGCTAATTCTATCCAATCACTACTCCCAATCCCCTCTTTATTGTTCCTTTTCTTTTTTAAATTAATTATTTCATTTTAATAATTTGATTTTGTTATATTGACTGGTAGATAATATCTACCAGTAGAGAGTCTGAAATTGCCAGATACTCCCTTTCCAAGCCATCCTTGAAGCTGGGGAAAAGCCATTGGCATATGGTCCTATACTGGCAGATAAGACTTTGGAGGGCTGTTGAGGGCCTTCCGGGAAGTGATTTCTTCTCAGATAAAAGGATCTATCAGAGACCTTCCCAAGCCAGATGCCACAATTGGATATAATACCTAAAAGTGTGATAGCCATCCTGCAATCTTAAAGGAACACACCTCAATTCCAAACCAATATGTTCAAGATCGCTGTACAAAAACAAAACTGTAAGAACCTGGGTAACTGACATGATCTGTAAGGTGCTGAACTATTTCACCTTCGAGACATGGAAATTTGCAATTATAATATTTCCTCAAGGTTTTAGTTATTTTCGTTTAAGTATTGTCTCCTTTTTATTTTGTAGAAAACACAATATGAGATCTACCCTCTTAACAAATCTAAGTGTATAGTAAAGTATTGTTACTATAATTACAATGTTGTACAGCAGATCTCTAGAACTTTTTCATCTTAGATGATTGAAAATTTATGCCTTGTGGACAGCAACTTCTCATTTAACCCTTTCCACAGCTCCTGGCAACCACAGTTCTTTCTTTTCTTTCTTTCTTTTTTTTTTGGGTGAGGAAGATTGGCCCTGAGCTAGCATCTGCCAATCCTCCTCTTTTTGCTGAGGAAGACTGGCCCTGGGCTGACATCCATGCCCATCTTCTTCCACTTTATATGGGATACCTGCCACAGCATGGCCTGACAAGGGGTGCGTCAGTGCGTGCCCGGGATCGGAACTGGCGAACCCTGGGCCGCTGCAGCGGAGTGTGCTCACTTAACTGCTTGTGCCACCAGGCCGGCCCCCACCATTCTACTTTCTGCTTCAATGAGTTTGACTAGTTTAGATACCTCGTATAAGTGGAATCATGCAGTATTTGTCTTTTGATGACTGACATTTTCTTAGCATAGTACCCTCCAGATTCATCTGTGTTATAGTATATGACAGGATTTCCTTCTTTTTTTATGGCTGAATAATATTCTATTATATGTATATAACACGTTTTCTTTATCCATTGGTCTGTTGACGGATGTTTACGTTGTTTCCATCGCTTAGCTACCGTGAATATTGTTGCATTTAGCATGGGAGTGCAAATATCTCTTTGAGATCTTGATTTTATTTTTTTTGGATGTATACCAAGAAGTAAGATTACTGGATCATATGGTAGTTCTATTTTTAATTTTTTGAGGAACCTCCATAGTGTTTTCCATAGTGGCTACACCGTTTTACATTCTCACTGACAATGTACAAGTTTTCCAATTTCTCCATATCCTTGCCAACATTTGTTATCTTTGTTTATTTTGATAATGTTGTCTTTTCATTTTGTTGATTATTTCCTTTGCTATGCAGAAGTATTTAGTTTGATGTGATCCCACTCATGTATTTTGTTTTTGTTGCCTGTGCTTTTGATGCCATATCCAAGAAATCATTGCCAAGAATGATGCCTGAAAGCTTTTCTCCTATGTTTTCTTCTAGAATTTTACAGTTTTAGGACTTACATTTAAGTTTTTAATTCATTTTGAGTTTATTTTTATGTATGGTATAAGATAAGGGTCTGATTTCATTCTTTTGTATGTAGATATCTAGTGTTCCCAACACCATATGTTGAAGAGACCATCCTTTCCCCATTGTGTATTTTTGGCACCATTGTCGAAGATCAGTTGAACGTGTATGCATGGGCTCATTTCTGGGCTCTCTATTCTATTCCATTAGTATATATGTCTGCCTTTATGCCAATACCATACTATTTTCATCACTGAAGCTTTGATATATATTTTGAAATCAGGAAGTGTGATGCCTCTAGCTTTGTCCTTTTGCAAGATTGTTTTGGTTATTTGAGTTCCTTTCTTGTTGCATACGAATTTCAAATGAATTTAAATGGTAAAAAATGCCACTGAGATTTTGACGGGCAATAACACTGAATCTGTAGATTTCTTTGGGTAGCATGGGCACTTTAATAATATTAATGCTTCCAATTCATGAACATGGAATATCTTTTATTTGTGTCGTCTTTAATTTCTTTCATCAATGTTTTGTAGTTTTCAGTGACCGAGTCTTTTACCTCCTTAGTTTATTCTGAAGTATTTTATTCTTTTTATTACTATTGCAAATGGGATCGTTTTAAAATTTTATTTCTGGATCGTTCATTGTTAGTGTATGGAAACAACTAGCTTTTCTATACCAATTTTGTATCCTGCAATTTTATTAAATTTATTCATTAGTTCTAACAGTCTTTTGGTGAAGTCTTTAGGTTTTTCCATATATAAGATCATGTCATCTGCAGACAGAGACAATTTTACTTCTTCCTTTCTGATTTGGCTGCCTTTTATTTCTTTTTTATTGCCTAATTGCTCTGGTTAGGACTTCCAGAACTATATTGAACATAAGTGATGAGAGTGGGTATCCTTGCCTTGTTCCTGATCTTAGAGGAAAAGCTCTCAACCTTTCACCACTGAGTATGATGTTAGCTGTAGGCTTGTCATGAGGCTTGTACTCTGTTGAGGTACTTTCCTTCTATATCCAATTTGTTGAGAGTTTTCTATCATTAAGGGTTGTTGTATTTTGTCAAATGCTTTTTCTGCATCTATATTGAGATAATCATGTGTTTTTTATCTTTCATTCTGTTAATGTGGCGTATCACATTTATTGATTTTTGTATTTTGAACTACTTTGCATCCCAGCCACAAATCTGACTTGATCATTGTATATAATCCTTTTAATGCACTGTGAATTTGGTTTGCTAGTACTTTGTTGAGGTCTTTGTATCTATGTTCATCAGGGTTATTAGCCTGTAATTTTCTTTTCTTGTAGTGTCTTTGGCTTTGGTATCAGGGTAATACTGGCCTTATAAAATGAGTTTGGAAATGTTCCCTTCTCTATAGTTTTTTTGAAGAGTTTGAGAAGGATTAACATTAATTCTTCTTTAAATATTTGGTAGAATTCACCAGTGAAGCCATCTGATCCTCGGCTTTCCTTTGCTGGGAGGTTTTTGATTACTTATTTAATCTCTTTCATAATTATTGGTCTGTTCATATTTTCTATTTCATGATTCAGTACTGGTACATTGTTTGTTTCTAGGAATTTTTCCATTTCTTGTAGATTATCCAATTTGTTCATGTATAATTATTCATAGTAGTCTGTTATGAACCTTTTTATTTCTGTAGCATCATATTTAATGTCTCTTTTTTCATTGCTAATTTTATTTATTTGAGGTTTTTTCCTTAGATAATCTAGCTGATTAGTTTTGTCAATTTTGTTGATCTTTTCAAAAACCAACTCTTATTTTTCTTGATCTTTTCTGTTGTTTTTCTATTCTCTATTTCATTTGTTTCTGCTTTCATCTTTGTTATTTCCTTTCTTTTGCTAACTTTGGGCTTAGTTTGTTCTTTTTCTAGTTTTTTGAGGGGTGAAGTTTGTTTGAGTTCTTTCTTCTTAACGTTGGTGTTTATCACTAAAAACTTCTTTTTTAGTACTTCTTTTGGTGCATCCTGTAAGTTTGGATTTTGTCTTTTTTCATTTTCATTTGTCTGAAGATATTTTCTAATTTCCCTTATGATTTCTTCTTTGATCCACTGACTGTTCAAGAGTTTGTTGGTTAATTTCCACATTTGTGATTTTTCCAGTTTTCCTTCTACTGTTGATTTCTAGTTTCATTCCAATGTGGTTGGAAAAGATACTTCCTATGATTTCAATCTTCTTAAATTTGTTAAGACTTGTTTTTTGACCTAACAAACAAAACGTGATCTCTCCTGGAGAATGATCCATGTACTCTTGAGAAAAATATATAATCTGCTGCTGTTGAGTGGAATGTTGTGTATATCTGTTAGATCCGTTGGTCTATGGTATTGTTCAAGTCCACTGTTTCCTTATTGATTTTCTATCTACACGTTCTATCCATTATTGAAAGTATGATATTGAAGTCTCCTACTATTATTGTATTGCTATTTCTCCTTTCAGATCTGTCAATGTTTTCTTTACATATTTGGGTGCTCTAATGTTGTGTGCATTTTCCTGTGAATTGACCCCTTTATCTATCTTGATATAATGTTCTTCTTTTTCTCTATGGACAGTTTTTGACATAAAGTCTATTTTGTCTGATATAAGTATAGCTACTTCTGCTATCTTTTGCTTACCATTTGCATGGAATATCTTTTTCCTTCACTTTTAGCCTAAGTTTGTAGGCTCTGTTGTAGACAACATATAGTTGTATTTTGTGTTTTTTTAAAATCCATTTGGCCGCTCTCTTTTGATTGGGGAAGTTAATCCATTTATGTTTAAGGTAATTAGGGGTAGAGAAGAACTTACTATTGCTCTTTTGTTAATTGTTTTCTGTCTGTCTTGTTCTTTTGTACCTGTTTCCCTCTCTTGCAGTTTTTCTTTGTGTTTCATTGATTTTTTGTTGTGACATGCTTTGATTCTTTTCTCGTTTTCTATTGTATATCTTTTACAGATATTTGCTTTGTAGTTACCACTGGGCTTACATAAAATGTCTTTTAATTATAACAGTCTGTTTTAAGCTGATGACAACTTAACTTTAATCACATACAAAAACTCTACACTTTTACTCCCCCCCACACAGTGTATGTTATGTGTCACAATTTACATCTTTTTGTATTGTTTATCCATTAACAAGTTTTTGTCATTTTAATTATTTTAATATCTTTTCTATTAACTTTTATGCTAAACTTAAAAGTGATTTACACTATGTAGATCTCTTTTGATTCAACAGTTTGAATTATTGGGTTTCTTGAATCTGGTTTCCATTTCCTTCCCCAGATTTGGGAAAATTTCAACCATTATTTCTCTAATTGAATTTTCTGCCTCTTTCTTTCTCTCTTCTCCGTCTGGGACTCCTATAAATTGTACATTTTTGGTGGTGTCCCATAAGTCCTTTAGTCTTTCTTCACTTTTTTTCATTCTTTTATCTCCTCTGCCCAGATAATTTTAAATGATGTGTTGTTGAGTTTGCTGATTCTTTCTTCTTCTTGCTCAAGTCTGCTGTTGAACTCCTCTAGTGAATTTTTCAGTTCATTTACTTCATTTTTCAGCTCTAAATTTGTTTGATTCTTTTTTATATTTTCTATCTCTTTATTGAAATCCTCATTTTGTTCATATGTCACTTTATTGAACTTGTTGAGCATCTTTTTAACAGTTATTTTGAAATCTTTGTCAGGTAATTCATATATCTTCTTTTCTTTAGAGTCTATTTCTGGGGCATTATTTGGTTCCTTTGATTGGGACATTTCCCATTTCTTTGTGTTCCTCATAACTTTGTGTTGGTATCTACATATTTGAAAAAACAGCACTTTTCCTAGTCTTTAATGACTTTTTACAAGGAAAAGCCTTCACCATTCAGCCCAGATAGAGATTCAGGGGGTCTCTCAAATCTTTGCTGTGGATATGTCTTCTTGGGACTTTTAGATTCCTAATTAGAGGGATTTGCCAGTTTCTTTTTTTACAGGAGCTAGTAATCTGTTGCTCCCTCCAGTTCCTGTCTGCTGTACCATGAGTCCTCTGAAGCAGTAACATGCTGCCTTACCCTTTTTTTTGTTCTCAGAGACCTCCAAGCATCTAGAGTATGCAGGTCCCTTTAGCAACACAAGTTGGGTTAGAGAGAAACTGGTTCCTTGAACAGCCCCCTGAAAAGCCAGAATGTTGGAAGTACACTCCACTCTTTTCTTTCCCTCCTGACGGGAGGCCAATGAGCTGTGTTGGCCTCTCACTCTTGTACCATGGACCCTCTGGAGCAACAGCATGCTGCCCTGATCTTTTTTCTTCTCAGGGCCATCAGGTATTTAGAGTATATTGGGTTCCATCTGCACTCTGAGACAGCAAGGCAGAAGCCAGTCCCTCAAGCAACTCCCTTGAAAAGTCAGTGTTTTGGATGTATAGTCCAGTCTTCCATTTCCCTTCCCGAGGAGAAGCTGAGAGCTGGGAGTTTTCTCCTGATCATGTGCACTGTATTGGGGGGAAAGACAATGGTAAGAGGATGCCAAAAATTTACCTACCAGCTATGATGTGGTTGATTTTGTACTTTCCTGGGGTATAGGAGACTCTTAACTAGTTTATGGATTTCACACAAAGGGAACTGGTGCATGTATTTTTGAGTCAATGTCTCCATGGGTGGAAGGAGGTTCTGGGGCTTCCTGTTCTTCCATCTTATTGGCATCACTCTACATAATCTCTTGTTGCTGAAACATTTTTAACCAATACAGAGGCTTGGGGGAATTGCAAAGAAAATGCCTCCAGAAAAGAATGTGTTTCCATATAAAGATGGTTATTGAAAGAAAGAATTTCAGCCTGAGTTTAAACAAAAAATATTTTGATACTGAGGAAGCTCAAATAGGAACTCCTCCTACACATTTATTTACTTCAAACTATCTGATTAACGTAGATAAATCTTAAGAGACTCAGCAACAAGGGGAAAGAGATGTTTGCCAGCTTCATAATCTCTAAGTAAAGAATGTCACAGCATGTCAATTAAAAGTATGAATGTAAATGTGTTGTTAAAAGTAAATATCTTATTTTTTCTAGATATCTCACAATGTGCTTTAGAAAAGATACTTTAGCCCAGCTGTATTTCAGGAGCTTGTCTGCACGGGCAAGCTAATGCTCTGGGACACATGCACCTGATGTGCTATATGTACAAATGCATTTTATTAAAGGTATTCTGTCTTAGCTGTGCTTCTTGATTCTAGATCATACTTCCCTCAAATATTACTGCACATCACCACATCATGATCTTTTTATACACCAGATTCATCATGAAATTCCTTACCTGCATGAAACCTATATTCTTGTAGTTTTCTTTAGAACTCCATTTCTCTACAGCCTCGTTCTGTCTGTCCAGATTTTTCCTTAGAATTAGCAGGAAAATACCTAGTACTGTGGCTGGAACATTGTTCAGATGCAATAAATGCTTACTAAATTTATTTTTGTTGAATCTACATCTCAGACTGAAAGCTCTGTTCCACTTAATCTCTGTTCCTCAAAAATAGACCACACTGTCATTTCTACAACACCTGCACCACTTTTTCTCTGGCATCTTCTCTGCACCCTTTAACATCCAGCTTGCACTACACCTCCTTATGAAGCTTCCCTTTATTACTCTCAGTTACCCTCAATGAACTTCACTTCCTCTGAAAAGTATCATTTGTAATGTGTTCCGTGGATTTGAGTTCTCACTCATATAAAGTATCTCATTAGATGGTGGTATTTTCATTCCAACTATATTGTCTGCATCTGTATTATAAAGATAGTGTCTTTTGTTCCTGTGTCCCTCTCACATAAATCTCTTCATAATTTAAAACTTGTAAGTCAATCCACATGGATGATTCATTCATTCAATAAATGTGGTACTATTTTGCACTAGGCAATGCATTAACAATTTTAACTGCTACTTTTATAGTGCTTACAGTGTACCAGGGACTATTTTATGTGCTTTATGTTTATTAATTCATTTCACCTTCATAATAACCTTATTAAATAGGCACTATTTATTCTAGCGAAGTGTAACATAACACATAGGGAAACTGAGGTACTGAGATGTTATATGACTACCCTGAATTCTACAAACAGAAAATAAGTTGTAGAGCCAGGGTTTGAGCCCAAATGATATAGTTCTCAGCTGTGTTCTGACCACTATTCTATACAGTATCTTTAGACGCTTGAAATATTTTGATCTTAAAACTTTCCTTGACCTTAAAGAGTTAATAGTTCTGTAAGGAGAGTGAATGATATAAACACGTCTAAGTACAATACAATTATTTTAGGTGGTAAGGATAGTCTGTATAAAGAAGTGGGTGGAGTAATCAATTTCACATGAAATAAGGGGACAGTGAGTCTTGTAGCTAATCTGATTGTTGAGCTGGGACTTGAAAGGTAAGTAATTGCTTGAGAGTTGAATAAAGGCACATAGGGATAAAAGAAGCAAGACGGTTGGGAAAGTTTTATGTAGTTTGGTATATAGGGCTAGTTGTCAACCAATATCTATTCTCTATTTCCCATTTATTTTAGAACACTGATTTTGTTTGTATCAGCAATGTGATCAGTCTCGCTCATAGCTATGTTTGTCCATATGATTAAGTTCTAGCCAATTAGGTGCAAAACACAGAGTTGTGTGGCACTCTGATAACACCTTAGAGCCATCAGTGTACGCCTTAAAAATTTTTTTTTAATGGGAGAAAAAGATAAATTTTTATTCTGTTTAAACCACTGGTTTTGAGTTCTTCTGCTATATGAAGTGGAATAAAATTCTAATTGATGTAGAGTAACTGGAACATAGAGTGAGGAAGGAGTCCTTGTCTAGGAAGGCAGTTTGAAAATATTGGGAGAGAGATAATAAAAGGTATTGTGTCCCATGTAAGGAATTTATACTTTGTCTCATAAGCCACTCTTTCTCAATCCTGGCTAATTTGTAATCAGCTGGGGACTTAAAAAAATTAAAACATATAACTTTCAGGTCCCACCTTAAATCATTTGAATTAATCTCTAGGATAGGGGTTTTCAACCTTGGCTGCACATTTAAATCATAATGCCCAGGCCACATCCAGACCTAGTATGTCAGAATCTCTGGCAGTGGGAACTTGGACATGGTTATTTCTAAAAATCTCCCCAAGTCATTAAAATGTTCAGTGATGGGTGAGAAATACTGCTGTAAGCAATAGGCTTGGAGAGTCTTATGAGAATTTTAAGCAAGTTGAAGAGATTTAGTTTATGTGTTATCATTTTGGCTGCAGTGTGGAGGATCGATTGATTAAGAAAAAATTCATGTTTTAAAATGAAATGTACTACTTTCCTCTCAATTGTTCAAAAGAGTTTTCCTTGGTGTAATAAAATTTCAGTTTTCTGCATTAATATGAGTAGGTGTGTACCCCCAGGCACAGTATGACCTAATTTTTAAGACACTAGACAAGGAATCAGAGTATCTTAGTAAAGTTCATCCTAATTATGTCAATTTGAGGTGCTTCTGGCTGCAGCTATTGGAAACCCCACTAAAACTCACTTGATCAATAAGGGTATTTATTATTTCGCCTAACAAAGTCCAGAGGTAGGGTGCTTCAAAATTTAGTTCATTCATCAGATTAATGGTAGCCTTAAGTCCTTACCTTGCTCCTCTGCCATTCTCAGTGGATGACTTATGGGTTGTTGTAGATCCACATGTTACATGTAGATGACAATATCCAGAGACAGGAAGAGAAAATAGCATGCCTCTTTGTTCTTTATTAAGAATGAGGACAATTTCTGAAGACCCCTTCAAGCCCATTTCCACTAACGTCTTATTAGTCAGAATTACATCACATGCCCATTCTTATAAACAATCACTGTCTTAAGGATGGATTGCCATGATTGCCTGCTCTTGGTTCTACCTGCGCTCTGTGTATCTTATTGAAATTTGAGCTTTAAGTAGGGCCAAATTGCAGGAAACCCCTTAGAAAACAATATCTATGGTAAAACACACAGCCAGAGAAAATCCCAAGATTTAAAACAGAAAGACAGTAAGAACTGAAACTGTGAGTACCTCCAGAGCAAGGAGGAAATGGAGCTTCTTTATCTAGTCAGTCAGATGGAGAGCATGTGGAGACAGAAAGTGGCAGGGCTTCCCTGTCTCATCAGCACAGTGTGGCAAGGGAGCTAAAAAGACCTACATTGACTGTGTTATTAATTATACTGTGGCACTAAATAAGTCACTTAACCTTTCTTGGTCTCAGTTTCTTTGGTATAATTATTATAATAATTTCCAGACTTCCTCATGTGATTTTTTTGGAAAAAAAATAAGGAAATTAGATACTTACACAGTTTATCATCTACAAATTGCAATTATTATAGAAGTTTTGAACACATATTTTATAGATACTGTAATAGTAAACAGAGATAGATATTTATAATGTCAAAACAGATTCAAACTTTTATGGTTTCTGTAGATTAGATTGTTATTTTTACCTGAATAAGGGAGACACGGCATTCATTGAGTGTCTTCTATGCTCTAGTACTCTGCTAGGAACTTTGTTTACTATCTTGGTTCCTTGAAATATATCTCTACTCTATGAAGTAATTTATTATCCATCTTTATTTTAAAGATGAGGAGCCTGAAGCGCATGAAATTTAACTAGTTTGCCTAATATTACACAGAAAATAAATGCCAAAGGGTGAATTCCAGTGTAGTACCTACAGATTAAACAGATCATGTTCTTTTCATGTTTGTGTGTGTGTGGGGGAGTGTGAGGTGGGGTGAGTAGTCTTCTATTTTAACTTGCTCTTCTAATAATTTTATATATATACAAATTTGTACAAGAAAATTTTTGGAATGCTAAGCATGTTGTTTATTAACACAAAGTCACCATTTCTAGGGCCTATACCATGTCCAGGCAAACACACCATCTTTAATGCTCAGGCAGTTGGAAGGAGAGATTGATGGTTGTAGGGATGAAACAAAAGGTAATTTTGGAATCCAATTCCAGTTTGGGGAAGAGAAGGACAGGTTAAGTTAATGCAATAAAAAATAGTGGACAACAAGAATATGAATAGACACTGATATCTTGGGAAAGCAGAGATAGGTGACACAAGGAAATGAAGGGTAGGAAAGTTACAAGACAAAGTTTACCTTATTTTCTTTGGCCAGTACTGACTCTACCCTCATATACTTCCTGCTTCTTGCTCTGATCAGTATGGTATACACATAGGAAGGCAGCTTAACTCTGTCAAAGTAGGCGTGTCCAGTGTAGTCTGTAGAGACCATAAGATTCCCGATGCACAGGACCACCTGCTATTCATTATATTAATCTTCATGACCCACCAGAGTGCCTTCCGCATATCAGATGGACATAAAATATTTGTTGAAGTACACTGTTTCTTAAAACTAATGGCTTGGGGCTGGGCCCGTAGCATAGTGGTTAAGTTTGGTGTGCTCTGCTTCAGTGGCCTGGGTTCGCAGGGTCAGATCGCCTGCACAGACCTACACCAATTGTCAGCCATGCTGTGGCGGTGACCCACATACGAAATAGAGGAAGATTGGCACAGATGATAGCTCAGGGCTAATCTTCCTCAAGAAAAAAAGGGAAGATTGGCAACAGATGTTAGCTCAGGAAAATCTTCCTCATAAAAAACAAAACAAAAAAAAAATAAGGGCTTACATATAAATAAGCAGTCTATGTATAAAAAATAGAAATTATGCACGGAGCATGTTTTGGCTATAATGGCTATATTAACAGAAGCTAGTTAGCTGCCTCATTTAGTAAGTGCATAAGAAGTATATAATACTTTCATTTCTCAGCTGTGGATTTGGGCTGATTCAAGGTTACAATGATGAATCAGAATACACAGTGCTGAACATCACTAGGAGGAGAAAATCAGAAATGTAAGATAGCCAATACAGACTAATAAACTCCATATGTGAGGCAGTAGTTGTGTTAAAGGGAGTCCTAAGATTATGAGAGATGAGTGAGACATTCCAAAATTTAAATCTACAAGTGTGAAAGCTAATTTTTTGTTATAGCCTTGAATTTGGAAGCAGTGAGAGAAAACATACAAAGTGTGATCCAGGGTTGAGATACTGGTTAGCTATAATATTTTCCCTGGTGTAATGATATTTATGTGATAGCTTCTTTGGAAAATATCTTAGAACCTGTCCTCTGAGGTCACACTTTTATCAACATTAAAGCAGAGCTTTCTCATTCTGATTCTCTCCATGGCTAGGAAATATTTTTTTTTATTTTAACATCAATTAAGTTCTCAGTTGTTATAATAGTTATGGAACATTAGGTTTTGATGTTTTGCGTTATCGTTTTCTTAATTGGTTCATTGTGTTTAAAGAAAATTGTTAGTACTTAGTCAGACCTTAAGTAAATATTTGATTTAATCTTTTGGGCCCTAGTTTTCTCATCTAAAAATTAATGTGACTTTTACTATTTCTTTAGGATTTAAAGAGGGAAAACCTACCTACTTTTGATAACAGTGATGCACAATTGGATCATAATACACTAAGATGTTCTGTTGAATAATCCCTGTTGATTAAACTAGGTTGTATTTTAACCCTAAATAATAATCACACACATAGAAATCAGATGAGCCTTGGCATAGAATAATTTACAGAGGAATCACCATCTCAGTTTTAAATTTAAAGAACAACCTTCTGGGAAAGACTCCTTTTGACAGAGAAGAGAATCTGGATGCCAGTATTTTATTCAAAATCAATGAAAGCATCAGCAAAAATATTTGTAAAGAAGATTTGGTCTCAGACTGGGCTCTGGCTCTACTTCCATAGGCTCATCCCTGAGTTTTAGCCCAAACGACAGCAACAAAACAGCAAGTAAGAAGCAAACTAAATGAATCACGACCTTCTTTAAGACCATGCAGCAGCTCTGAGATTAGGGAGGTGCTTTGGTAGTGTCATGAGACAGTTTTGTGAGCACTCCACAAAAATCCTTATTGCCTGGGTATCAGCAGGCTCCTGGTGGATATCTGTGACCAAGAGCAGCAGAATATTTAGGGACATCAACAGGACAGTTGATATTTTGCAGAGCATATGCATTGGGCCAGCTGTATGAGTTGTGTTATCCAGGACAAAATCAAAAAACAAACGAAACAAAAAACAGAAACCAAAGAGACACAAGGAAATTTTGGGAGGTGTTAGCTATGTCTGTTCCCTTGATTGTGGTGGTGTTATCATGGAAGTTAGCATATGTCCAAAGTCTGCAAATTCTACACATTAATATGTGCTGTTATTTGTATATCTTTTATACATGTGATAACCTTATATAAGACAAAAGAAGAAAGGAAAGATGGAGGCGAAGATACTTTATATTGGGCCATATTAGTTTTATATTGCTGTTTAGCAAATTAGCACAAACTGAGTGGCTTAAAACACCACCTATTTATTATCTCACAGTTCTGTAGTTCCGTCAAGGCATGGCATGACTGGCTTTTCTGCTTTAGGTCTTACAAGGATGAAGTTAAGGTGTCACTGGCTGTGTTCTCATCTAGAGCTTGGAGTTCTCTTCCAAGCTCACATGGATGTGGTAGACTTCATTTCCTTGCAGTGTAGGACTGAGATGCCCATTTCCTTGCTGGATGTCAGTTGTGGGCTGTTATCTGTTCCTTCAGGCTGCCCACATTCCTTGCCACGTGGCCCCCTCAATCTTCAAAGCTGTACACTTGAAACTTTTACAACGTTATAAACCAATGTTACTGCAATAAACAAAAAATTAAAAATAAAAAAATAAAAATAAATAAAAATAAAAAAGAAAGTAAAAAAAATTAAAAAATAAAATAAATAAAAAAATAAAAAAATAAAAAAAAAAAAACACGTAGTTGTATATACTTTTTACTTGTGAGTTTGCTTTCAAATAAAGGTGTTTCTGCTATAAAAAAAAAAAAAAAAAAAAAAGCTAGCAACAGAGAATCTCCCTTGCATCAAATCCCTCTTATGCTTCAAATCTCTGACTTCTAGAAGATCCTAGTCTCTTTTAAGAGCTCACCTGATTAAATCGAGCCCATCCAAGATAGTCGCCTATCTTAAGGTTAACTGTTTTGAGACCTTAGTGGCATCTGCAAAAACCCCTTTACAGCAGCACGTAGATTAATGTTGGTTTCAGTAACTGGTAGAGGGTGTGTTACACCGGGGAGAGGGCATCTTGGGGTCATTTTAAGATTCTACCTACTATAAGGACCCTGGAAAATATTATGCACAAGATTTACGTATTTCAAGGCCTTTCTTGTTCTGGTCCCAACATTGCTTTCTCTTCTTGCCTACTATTAATCTCCTATGCAAAGCAGTTCCATCCAAACTAATTTATTATTAATTATCAATCTAAAAACACTTATGTTTTTCTGTCTTTGTCTTTTTCACATTCCATTTGGTTTGCCAGAAAGAGCCTGATTTTTATTCTTTTTCTTGGTCTTTTTATCTTCTGTTTTTCACAACTCGTAAGTTCAAATTCTAATTACTGTATAATTTTTCATCTAGCCTTTCCAAATGAAATGGCCATTTTCCTGTTTTGTTGATCTATATGCACCATTCATTTTTAGATTTTTGGCGACATAGGAGAGGTATTTTGAGTAGCAGCAAACTTTATTTTTCTAAAACAAAGGATTTGGAGGTCAGTAGCATGCTACCCATTGAGCCATCCTGTCCCCATAAGTGCTACTTAGCTGGAGGAACATTTTCAATAGAGGATTAAGGGGACTCAGATTAGTTAAGGACAACATTAGAATACCTTCCTGTTCTAAGATTTTTCTTGTTCTGATTTGGAAATACTTTGACTTTTTGGTATTAATTATAGCTATTTACAGAGCTGTTTTATGTTTACATCTTAATTACTGAGCAATATGGCAACAGTTATGCATATTATTAACTGCATATAAGATTAATTTTTGTGGACTTAGTAAGTTGTTTGTTCGTTTGTTTCCTTTAGGCTCCACGATGAATTGATCACATAGCAAGTTCTCTGCTTACGGAATGCAGTGTTTAATGGCAAGTGCCCTTTAGAGTTGTATCTAGGTTTGCATCCTGGGTCTGCATGCAATTTGGGCAAGTTTTGCAATGTTTTTGAGCCTTATTGCATTTGAAAAAAGAGAGATAATAAATGTATGTCAAAGAGTTGTTTTGAAGATGTATGAGATTTTTTAAGCCTATGAAACAAGTAGATAATAAATGTTTTCTTTTTTCTCTTTCCTCCCTCTCACAATTCCCAATAATTTGAAAAGGTACGCATTTTAAATTGAATATTTAAAATTATATGTGGCAGTAAAGGGAAAAATTAGGGGTCACTCTCCTCAAAATAATATTGAAATATAACATATTAGAATCCTGCTGTGAAAGTTAGACTAAGTTAGTGAGGAGTCTGTTCTAAATCCCCTCAAAAAGATATAATCTGATTGAAGCTACTAATACACTAAACAAAATTACAGACTAACACACTAACAAACTAAAAATCCAAAGTGGGGTAGAGAGATTGGTTAACAATCAAATCTTGCTCTTGTAGGGTAATGATGGCAGATAGGCAGGTAATTGCATGGCAATCTCTCCTTCAGTAAGAGACAAGGGAGAGAATATTGACTTAGAATATTAAGCACTGCTACGTATTTCTTCCTCAACATTTTAGAGGTATTATGGAGACATAAACGTGCTGGTCCTAAGGGTATAGATAGTCCTCTCCACACGATTATATTTTTCATTGTAAATTTGTACATTTTAAATACAGTGTAAATGATCAGACTTTGTGTGCTTAGTCAATGTGAGTCTACCCCCTGAGAAACAGAGTTGTCTCTCTCTATACAGTAATGAATTCAGATTTTTGAGACTGTAAGAATAAGCCCCAAACTCTTTTATAGAACTGCATTCTGGAATTATACAAAGGCCTAATGATGGAAGGGAGGAGTGAGAGAGTGAGACTGATGGGAAAAGAAATCTGTTTCCATATTCTAACATGTGGTCATTATGTTGAAAAAATGACACTGTAAGTTTGATGCTTTTTATGGTGGAATAAGGTACTTCATTATACATGCTTAAGGCTTTTTTTTTTTTTTTTGGTGAGGAAGATTGGCCCTGAGCTAACATCCATTGCCAATCTTCCTCTTTTTTTGTGAGGAAGATTAGCCCTGAGCTAACATCTGTGCCAGTCTTCCTCTATTTTATATGTGGGTTTCTTGCCACAGCATGGCTTGATGAGCAGTGCATAGGTCTGCGCCCAGGATCCAAACCTGCAAACCCCAGGCCACTGAAGCAGAGCATACACACTTAACCACTACACCACCAAGCTGGCCCCTGTTTAAAGCATTTTTCAAAAGTCAGCTATTTTGTTTTAAAACTTAAGTATTTAAAAGTTTTTGCGATAGATGATTTAATGTATGATTATTCATTAAAGCGCTAGCAAAATAAGTAGAGCTGTGTACTATTTTGTCTGTAGGCGGCAACCATCTTTCTCTTCTATCAATTAACCATATGAGAAGCACTTTAGACAAAAGTACAGGAAAGAGAGCTATTGGAGAAATCTGAAAAAACTATTGGAAAGGAGTAATAATATAAAAAGATTATTGAATGCTGGCATTATGAAGAGGGCACTGGGAACAACATGGTGAACAGGAAAAATAGGATCAAGAACAGAAGTAGGGTGAAAAAATCTCTGCAGTGATGTGAAGAAGCTCCAACGCTGACTGTCTTTCTTGAACAAATATATTTCTATAGGCAAACCGTGAACTATATATTTAAAACAATTGAAATTGAAAGTTTTATTCAAGTCAACAAACATATGTATTGATGGATAGTATGTATTATAAACTATGCTAATTTATGTTGCCACATAATGAATAAAACATGATCCCAGTATTCTAGTGGTTCACAAAGGTGATAAAACTTATCTGGTTATAAAAATTGCAATACAAAATTACAAAGTATAATACAATGTGATGAGAGTGGCAAGGTCAGGGTCCTAGGAGATCATGAAGGAGTATGGAGTACCTACCTCGTGGGACAGTCAAGCAAAGATTCAAAAGCATTAAAACCATAGCTGAAATTTGAAAATAACTCAGAGTTCACAAAACAGGTAAGGCAAGAAGGACAGACTACCTGGGAGGGTGATCTTCTTACAACATCTGTTATGCCCTTAGGAGTTGATCCTGGTCCAAATGACCTGGCTGTACTATCTCCCTGTTTGATCTGACCAGTCCATGTGCATCCATTTTGAACTTGATACCTCAATCAAACAGTATGACCTTCCTTAATTAAGCCATATCATTCTTTACATTGTTTTAATTTTTAAGACTGTTATTATCCTAAGTTTTTGCTTTTGTGCTTTAGTAGAAATGTTTAGTTCTTTAGAGTAGGTAGATTAATTTTTGTAAAAATCATTCATTAGGTCACTAAGTCCCAAAAAAGAGGGAATATATTTACAAATAAAGCTTGATATATGGATTGAAAAATTGTATTATATAATTATATATGAGAAACAAACTATTTTATACCCATTCCTATTATTCCTGTTTTGCAGAACTTATGTTGATTTACATCTTATCTGGTTTTCACTTCTAAATAACTGTATACACACTAAAATTAGTTTAAAGAAATGTTAGGAGATATTTCTACACATGTATGAACCCAAGTAATGTGATGCTATCTATCAGCACAGGGGAAACTATGGGGCTATGATGAATTTGAGTTATTTAAAAAATATATTAATTCCAATTTGCAAAGAGATTGACAAAACCACATACATCTGGTCTACCATCTATAACAATTTCATTCATATGTTATTTGCATTTTATTTATAAAATTGAGATTATATATATTTAGTGGAAATACTTAAAGTAAATTTCCCTTTTCTCCTCCCTGGCCTCTCCTTATATAAGTGTGTAGTTTTTCTATGTAGCCCTATGAATCTATAGAGACCGTAGACCCGATGAGTAGTTAATTTACATATGTCCATCTCCCATAAATTTTAGGGAGTGTAGATTCTTGTTACAACCTTGTTGAAATCTTCTAGGACAACTAGTACCGCACTATTCATTTTAAAAGGGAATAAAGAGGAGATGATATTTGAAATATAATTACTTGAATAAATCTATTGAAAATATCTTTTCTGAACCAAGGAAAACAGTATTTTCAAGTATTTTACTTCTTTGGAAAGATGATATAATCTTAAAAATAAAAGTGTTAAGTAATTCCCCCCCCAATGAAACCAAAATAACAACTACAAAAGGGTGAAGCCAATAATATCTATTTGGAAAAAAAAGAGGCTATTATAATCAAGGTAAATATATTTATTCAGGGCTAATGTTGTTCAGATATTTTCTGAGGACTGTATATTAACACACATATGTACAGGAAGCAGTTTTAGGGTCTCCATTTCACAGAAGAGATAACAGAGGCACAGATAATTAATAAGCTTGTTGGTGTCACACAGCTAGTAAAGAACAGAAGTCCTCTGAACTCAGGCAGTCCAGCTCCTGACCCCAACGTCTTAATCATTATGCTTTCTTACCTCTTAGGTATAATTAGATCTACTTTTATGGAAGAAGTACATAAATAGTACAGGCTACTCTTTTCTACAACTTCCAACGTTGGACCATGAAATGTCTATATTCAGAACATAAAAGCAACATTACTGTACCAAGTGCCCTTGGAAGAAATATTGTCTTCCATCTTAGAAATGGTGAAAAGAGTTATTTTATTCACCACAAAGATCTTGGAAATCTTTCAGTATGACTCTTGACCTAAACTTTTTGATCTGGAGGAAGACTGTATTATTTACATTGATGAATCTGAAAATAATGATGAAAATGTTATAGGCTAGCATAGATGTTAAATATGATTCTGACTAGCGCTAGTTAGTTCTGTGATAGCATGTTGTAAGTTCTTGTTCCCTGAGCCCAGGGCCCTGTGATGACAAACATGGCTATTTCCATTAGATTTTGCTGGTGAACTCTGAGCATACGTTGTTATTTTTTGTATTTACTGTGCTTAAAATAAATAAAATTTACAAAAATGCAATAATTTCTTTTATATTTTTTCCTTTGTAATTACTGTAAATATTTATAAATTTTATCTCTGCTAATTTTGTCTTATTATTTTCAAGCCCATCTCCATGCATCTGTTTGAGTAATTTATTTATGTCAAGGCAACATTTGCCACCTTTGGGAAGAAGTATGATATGTGTGACACTGACAAAACACTGTTGTGTAGTAGAAAGAGACATGATTTGCAGAATATAATCCTGTGATTTATTAGTTTATGGCCTTGGGCAAGTCACCTCACCTTTCTAAGCCTGTTTTTCATCAATAAAAAAGGGATTAGCAACAATTAGTTTCCATTTTTTTCTCAATAAGGGAAGATATTTAAAACATATCACAATTTAACCAATTAAAATATCAATTCTCTTCTATTCTATATTTAGAATATATATATATTCTAAAATATTCTTATATTCCTAAGAGCAATTCTTTAGACTTCCACCATTTATCAATCAAGAATCATAGACTTGAAGAATTTCAGGGCCCAAGGCAAAAGTAAAACTAATAATTATTTATCCTTGCTTATTTCATCTTTAGACAGTGGTAGTTGTTAGAATATTAAGTCAAAATCTTCTCTCTGATTTTCACCCGTGGATCCAACTTCTGATGCCTGAGGCCAAAGAAAACAGTCAAATTGTTTCTAATGATGTCTAATTTGGCTTCATTGTTAATATTTCAAATAGAAATTTTAAGAACTCAATCTCTAAATTTTATTTTAGTGATAATAGTATTTCATAATATGCACAAAGAATAAAAATCTACGTTTTACGCACTTTATAAAAGCACATTGCACATATTATTATTGATACTGCAAATGAGTATCTTTGATACTCATTTTTTGAGATCCAGTACCTCACTAATACATGGGTAAGAAAACTGACTTTTGGAGAGGAATCTGATGTATTTGATTGATCTCAGAATTTTTCTATTTCCTTCACTACACTGAGAGTGAATTTGCAGCTCATGCTATACAAGAGAGGAGGAACATGTTAAAGGAGTCATCTTTTCAGTTAAAAAAAATGTCCTCTTAGAACGCAGAGATCTTTGTAGAACTTGGGATTCTTCTTTTCCACACTTATATTTGTTTCTTTGTCTTTCATTATTGAGAGGAAGCTGTTTACCTTGTTGCTGCTGTTAAGATCTTGTATTAGTCAGGGTTCTTTTTGTTTTAGGAGTGAAGGATTCAACGGTACAAGTTTAAGAGAATAGCGCACTGGAAAGTTCATAGTAGATCAAGTTCTTCTGGGTCTAGTGGCTCACCTGAAGCCGCCAGGACTCACTGTCTCAGTTTCTCAGCTCTTTTTCTCCTGTGCTGCATCGCTCAGGCAGTGGAATGTTGCCGTGAGGTAGTAGTGTGGATACTAATAGCTCCAGGCTTTAACTCTATCCTCTGGAACAGTAAGCTTAAAAGATGTGTCTTTTTATTACAATTCCCAGAGGACTGCCAAAATGGCAGACATGGGGCCCTTGGCAAGAGCCCCTTGTCCTTGTTAAGGGTGTTAATGGTTAGGGACATAAAATGCTCTGATTAGCTTTCTGGGTCCTGTGTCCACTCCCAAAGCCAAGGGTGGAATCAAGTGCACACATCCTGGCTTGAGAATGAGTTAGAAATTGTTGTTTCCTCAAGGAAAATCAGAGTGTCCTCATCAGAATGTGATGGAATTAAAGAAAAGTAAGTAGGAAAAATGTTCGTTAACATCTCCTTTATGGAGTCTTTAATAAGGGATGCTGCTTGAAGAACTTGTAAATTATGTGCATAAAGACAAAATATAGATTTTTACTTACAAGTATGCTTTAGTTGCTAGCAAGAGAAAATCAGTCCCACAGCAACAACTAGGAAAAACAAAAGATGAATTACAAATTTGTGTCTTTTAATACATTGGAAGTGAAGAAGACAAGGTGAACCAAAATAACAGAGAGGAAAGAACCCTTCTTAGGTGAGGTTGAGATTGTCAAACGTGTTTTGTCCCTAGGGTCATTTGGTTGCAGAGTAAGGGTCAACTTAATCTAAGTAGATTAAGGTAGATTAATCTAGGTAGATTAATCAGTTGGGGGAAGAGAAAACACAAAACTTGTGCTGGCCATGAGGACTAATACGCTGGATTGGCATCTAGAGGAGCTCCAAGCTCGTGGCTGTTTTCCCCACAGGACATTTCTAAGTGCCCAGATGACAGCGTAGAAGGCTGTGGGGTTGGGCTGGACAGCCAAACTGAGTTCTCTCAGTCTGAGGGTGCTTTGGAGAGAAAGTCCCACCAGAGGGATGACCTGCAATAAACACACAATACATCTTGTCCTGGAGACATTGGAAAAGAGAGGTGGGCTAAATCTAACTAAAACTGCAATCCAGCCCTGATCCAGATCAATGCCTGATTGAATTGAGGGAACAGCCCTTCCCTATCTGCCTAACAGAGAAAAGGGAAAACCTTCTTAAGGGGAGAAAATAGCACCCACTCGAGTCTTAGTCTTCATATTTCTTTTACATACAATGTTCAACATAAAATATTATATTTTAATATATAGTGTATATAATATATATTACATAATATATAATGGATATATTACATTGTGAAATATATTTGATATAACAAATAACTAAATAATTGTTTCTATTAATTAAACTAGTACATGTTAATAACTACATATGATAAATAATTTATACCATATATAACATATATAATTCAAAGAATCATAAAAATGTGATTTTCTTCCTTCTTCATTGACCAACACTTCTAAGTTTTTTCCCCTGATTCCTCCTCATTTCTCGGCCACTAAATATTGCAGTGCCCCAAATCTCAGTCCTCTAAATTATCCACTTTTTTCTCTGCACTCATTCTTTTTGTAATCTTATTCATTTTCATGCATTAAACACCATCTATGAATTGATAATGCCCAAAGAGGAACTCACCTCTCTGTGAACTTCGGATTTCCATATGCAACTGTACACTCAAATTTACTATTTAGAAGTCTATAGGCAAATAAACTTAAAGCATCGCTAACCATACTCCTGATTTCCATTCAAAACGCGTTTTTCCCACAGTCTTTACTTCAGAAAATGCAATTCCCACTTTCCAGCTAGTAAGACCAAAAACCTTGAAGTCACCTTCTCCCATTTCTTTTTCTCATACCAAATCTCCAATCCAACAGCAAATCCTGTTGGGTTTGTCTTCAATATATGTTAAAAATATGGCCACATCATTTCACCCAACTCTTCAAGCCATAATCATCTCTACCTGGAGGCTTGCTATAGCTGCAACCGGTCTGCCGGGTTACACCTTATTCTCCAGCAACCTATTCTCAGCCCAAAACGCAGCATGAGGAATTGTCCACAATACAGCGTTAAACCTTGAATAACTTCCCATCTCACTCAAAGGGAAGCTAAAATCCTTACAATGATCTACCAGGCCCTACACAATCTATTTCTCTGTTACCTCTCTAAACTCATTCCCTGTCACTCATCTCCTCACCCTGTTGCTGCAGCTATACCTGTTGTTCCTGAAACATACCCTTGCCTAAGTGCACGTGCTGCTGCCTGTGTCTGCAATACTCTTCCCACAAAAGTCAGCATGGACATCTCTCTCACTTCTTTCGCGTCTTGAATCAAACACCACAGAAATGAGGCCTTTTCTTTACCTGTATTTGAAAATGACACTCCTTCATTCTATACCCTGTTACTCTTTTGTGCTCTGCCTTTTATCCACAAAACCAATTACCAATACACAGACACACACACACACAGACACACACACACACACACACACAAACACACATTTCACTTATGCATTTGATGATTGTTTTTCCACTACTACTAGAATATGACTGCAATAGGGTAGGCAATTTTTTGTCCTCCTTTGTTTACTGCTATATCCCCATCACCTAGGATATGAACTGGCACATAGTAGGTACTCAATAAATAATAGTTGAATAAATAAATATAAATATGATTAATGGTTCTTTAGCAAACTTTGCTAATATGATCTGATGTTCTCTTTATTGGAAAGGTATCTTTTTTCAGCAACAACTCAAAGAGTTTTAGAGTTATTTCATGGTATAAAGAAGATATTATTTAAATCATACTTTTAAATCATTTGCATAATGCACCATTGGGAAGAGAACTCTCAGTGCTTCTACACACGCATATAAAATATACGCAGAATTAACTTAGGTAGGTTGTAGCAGGAAGCCAGATATGTTTATAGTCGAAATTACTGATCCTTTTATTGAATCTTGCAAACAAAGTTAGACTAGGAAGAAAATGGAAAGAACATCTGATACCCATTATTAGATACTCATTTAACGATTCTGGGAAATGGCAATTCTCATTCACATTTTCTGTTAGTATCCTAAATGTCGTCCTGTCTGACAATGCAGCCATGGGGAGACATGTTTTGATCAAGTCTGTTGCTCTTCCTTTCAAAGTGAACGACATAATACACCTGTGCAACTTCACTTCTTAATCAGATCAGCAGGATCTCATTGAAACTGAGTGTGATGCTGCTACAAGTCTAGGTTTGCTTGAAGAAAGTGTCTTAATCTCTTTTCTTCTTTAAAAGAATAAAGTAGATAATACTTATGTGTCTGTCCCCTAGATTTAGTAAAACTGGGCAAAACTTTCAACAATGTCGTTTTCTGACCTTGCATTGGATTTGGCACACAGTTTTACTGTTAAAACCATCTTTCCAAAGATACATATATATAATGGTTAAACTCCAAGTAACAGAATTTCACAGAAAAGAATTTTTCTAAATCATATACTTAAAACTTCACTAATAATCTTAGGTTGCTATTTCTTTGAAAATAACATATTGGTCAGAAGGCTAGCCTCTAGACTAAATGATTAGGGAAGCAAAGTATCCCTGTTTCTTTGCTTATTTCCTGTTTCTGTGCATCTCTTCCTATATGTGTTAGGCTTTTTCTTTTTCTCTTCCTATTATAATTGGCTGGCTCTGAATCAATAATTTGAGGTTAATCATTTACACACATTTGTGATTTCTCCATCAATGTTGTGTTTTATGACAGCATGATATGTTTTTTATTATCCCATATTAACTGTGGAGGTCATAGCAGCAAATGCAGAAATAAAAAAAAATTAGTATTGTAATAAGAATTAGCATTTTGCAATAGAAAGATTCAGCTGCAGATATTTGCTAAAACACTTCATTATCAGAATACATTCAATGATTTATTTTTAATTTGTATACATCTCCAGGCTTGTTTATAGGTAAGAATATGTTCATACTACACAAAATTTATATTTCAGCAAAAAACTAATCAGTGCATGTCATTATCCATATTAAGAAATTATTAGCAAATGTCTTTGTAAAATATTTGTTTACAGTATTTGTCATTAAGCACCCACTTTGTACTAGGTCTTTTGCTATGTATGGAGGCTAAAAGGATTGCTTAAAGAAAAATATTGGCAGTAGAACCGGCCTCATGCGTAGTTTTAAATTAGTAAGTGAGCAAAGCTTTTCCTTGATTTTCTCTTTCTTTCTTCCTTCTGTTATTGTCTTTTGCCCAAAGTATTACCTTTTATGAGGAAAGACTTGCTAAATCAAATGCTTACTGACCATCTGAATAGGTCACAGTCAGGATCCTTCTGCAAATTCTTCTCCAGAAGAGGGTCATTCAGATTTCTGGTTCAGTGTATTTACTTCATCAGATAATCATTTCCCTGAGCCAGTCTGTGGGTGAAGGAGCTTAAGGAAGGGGAAATAAAAAGAGTAGAGAAGTGGAGAATAGCTAAGAAATTTAGTAATTTTATATACTATATTGGTGATATGTATTAAATATATATTAGAATAACAGATCTCTTCCAGATAATAACTTCAAATCCTCTTGATTCCACAGATATTTTTTGAACGCAAACAATGGGCAAGACGCTGAACCATATATAAATATGGAGATGATCCAGCTTTTGCCTTCAAATAGTTTATAAACCAATACATAAAATATCATAATTATATAAATAGGTATAAGGATTGATGTAACAAATGCCTTTAAGATATAAAAATCAAGTCTTCAGTCAAAACCCTTAATTATTTTATAAAATCCTGTGTTTGAATGAGGATATTGATGTTAAGATACAAGAAAGGTCATTAAGATCTACACTTGATCAGAGTATGAGAGGAATTTTACCCAAGATCAAAGTTAACACTCACCCTATTTCAACCTTTGCTTAAACATGAAGCTTAATTCAAGTCATATAGTATCTTTGTAGATACTGGCAAACTTTGTCTCTGTTTTGAACAAAATATTAACTTTTCTTTAGAATATTTAAATCCTTTCTTGGACACCACATTTTATTTATTGGTGTAAACGTTTTCAAATATCAATCTTTTACACTGGAAATTTGTATCTTCTAAGGAGGTTATTTTTGGGGGCAGATTATTTGCAATTCATACTGTAGACAAATGAATACATCTTTTAAAAAATTATGGGCTTCTTTGGACCAACCAGACACATAGTACATGGAGTTAAGAGAAGCAAGTGGAGGAGGAGGAGGAGTTAAGGAGGAGGAGGTGGAAAAATAAGGAGAATCTTCCTGCTGTGTAAAGCACCCCACAGCTTCTTTTCCTGAAAACATATAAGACAACATTAGGGATGCAATTGCATTTCATAGCTCTCTTTACTGAGAGATAGCCAAAGACATCTGAGTCCTGGGGAACTTGTGGGGAACAATAAATATCACAAAGTGTGGTCATGTGGACATTGCAAATCAAGGAGATTTCAAACACATAGTGTTGTGTCTAAATTTCAGACACACTTTGCATTATTGAAAGCTGCACAAATTGCAAAATGATCAACATACAGAATTTTTCTTTTGTTGCTCACTTTACAGCCACTTATAAATTATTTCGTGTATTTACAAAAGAAAAGATGTTTATTATAGAGTTTTTGAAAATAAAGAAAAATATAATGAGGAAATGAAAGTCAAACGTAATCTCATACCCAGCTATAGCCACGTATCAGTTAGGACTATTTTGGTTGCAAGTGAGAGAAATCTGATCTGAATCAGCATAAGCACAGGAAAAAAATGGGTTTATTTAAAAGTAGTGTGGTGTTTTACAGAAACAAGGTAAAAAGCTGCAGGATCTCAGGAATACATGAAACCAGACACTCAAAAATGATCAGGACTCTTTCATCTTCATTTCTACATGCGGCTTCAGTCTATGTCTCCCCCTTTATCTGGACGACCTCTGCTCTTCTGACGCATAGGCTAGAAACACCACAGATTTGTTAGTTTCAGCCGCAGGAAAAAGAATGAGGTCATCAAATCCAACAATGCCAAGGAAAGAGGGAAGTCTTACATTTCAAATGCACACACTTGGAACAACGTCTGTGTCCAAGTCAGTGTCGCATTGTACTAGCTTGGAGATGCTGACAGTAACCCGGTGCTTGGAGGAAGAGAGTTTAGACAACGGTGCCAGGGCAAGAAAATCCCATAGGTGTCCACCACAAACACCCTTAACATCTTGAAGTACAGTCTCTTGTGCTATAAGACATTTATTAAATGCAAATTAACTCAAAAGTGATCTATTTGAAGAGGAAGTGATATGATCGCATAATGAGGAAATCCTAACTGGTTCATGCCTGCAAATTTCCCAGCACGTTAATGTTTTGAGGAGATTAGGGAGAAACTTTTTTACCATCAAAGGCTTAACAGCATAGGGGGAACTTATAAAAAGAGCTGAAAATAATACAGAACTACCCTCCTTTCCTAGGAGTGACTGGTTTAGAGGCTTCAAAAGGGCTACACCTTCAACTATGTTAAGGTGTCTGGAGTAGCTGAGAGTGCTAATAAAGAAATTGTAAAGATGTACTCCTGTGTGAAAAGAAAATGCCCTTCAGGATTTTCATTTCAAAGGAAAAAACAAGCAAGACCCTCAGTGTTTAAGACTGCAAAGATCTTTCACTGTGACGCTGGTAAAACGCCCAGAGAAATTTAACTGTTCAAGTGTTTTTGATAGGGTTATTGTTTTTGTTGACGCTCTGGCTACAGAATTTTAGGATTTAAGCAGACTGCTACTATCCCTAATTTTCCCATAAATTCCATTACTTTTATTCTACAATTTTGTAGGATAAAGGTTTTTCAGGGGCACATATATGGCATTTCAGGAGAAATGCTTGTATATGAAATACTGTTTTCTCTTTTTATATGTGTACACACAAATGCATCCTCCTCCCCCCTCAAACACACATTTGCACAAATACATATACAAACAATGATAGCTTCGAAACGCTTGTAAATATAGATACTCACGTTATGGGCTGAATTGTGTCTCTCTCCTCAATTCATATGTTGAAGTCCTAACCCCAAGTATCTCAGAATGTATTTGGAAATAGGGCTTTTACAGACGTAATTATGTTAAAATGAAGTTGTAAGGGTTGGGCCTATTCCAATATGACTGGTGTTTTTATAAGAAGAGGAAATTTGGACAGAGGCACGTACAGAGCGAAGACAATGTGAAGACATCAGAAGATGGATGTCTACAAGCCAAGGAGAGAGACCTGGAGCAGATTCTCCCCTCATGACACTCAGAAGGAATCAATCCTGCCAGCACCTTGATCTTGGACTTCTAACCTCAGAACTGTGAGAAAATAAATTTCTGTTGTTTAAGCCACCCATTCTGTAGTACTTTGTTATGGCAGTACTAGCAAACTAATACAACTCACACAACATAGTTAATTTATAAATTATAGAATATTGCTTTTGTAACCTTTTTTTCTTCAATATATTCTGAACATTTTCCATATCTATCATATCTCTTTTAATGACTGCATAGTGTTCCAATTGTTGGATAGCTAAAGTGTTTCAAATTTTTCATTTTTATAAAGGATGCTGCAATAATAAACTTGTGAATCCATCTTTGCTCACATTTGTAGTTATTTTATGATAAATTCCTACAGTGGTAAGTTGTTGAGTCTCATTATTTTTATATTTTAAAATGCTGATATAAGTTGTTCATAGCCCTCAGCAATGCTATGCCATTTTATACATCTGCCTGTTCCTGCGCAAGTGCGCCTAATTCTCCATATTCTTTTAGCTCTGAGCAGTTTTATTTTTTAAAGGCATACAAATTTGATTCTTTAAAAATGGAAACGCATTATGTTTTAAGTTAAAGCGACTTGGTCATTAGGGAAGCTGACTACTTTTTTCCTCTATATTTCTGTCATATGTTCTATTACTGTAAATTCTCCATTGCTATCATTCTTTTTCCTTGTCCTAAAAATGTCATTTAAAACTGATACCCAGGGGCTGGCCTGGTGGCGCAAGCGGTTAAGTGCACACATTCCACTGCGGCAGCCCGGGCTTCGTGGGTTCGGATCCTGGGCGCGCACCGATGCACCACTTGCTAAGCCATGCTGTGGCAGTGTC
The DNA here is from genome assembly GCF_057802395.1 of Ceratotherium simum simum. NCBI lineage: Eukaryota > Metazoa > Chordata > Mammalia > Perissodactyla > Rhinocerotidae > Ceratotherium > Ceratotherium simum. The sequence continues at coordinate 48,798,190 of NC_141909.1, forward strand.
CCGTATAGTGTAGAGGAAGATGGGCACGGATGTTAGCTCAGGGCCAATCTTCCTCAAGAAAAAAAAAAGGGGGGGGGAGGATTGGCATCGGATGTTAGCTCAGGGCTAGTCCTCCTCACACACACACACACACAAACTGATACCCAAAGTCTTTTTCTCCTGCCAGTTATTGGCCAAGAAATCAGGAATGACTTAAAGACTCTGAAATTGTATTGATCACATGATGCTTGGATTTACCATGGGAGATGGCTTGATCTTATCTCAAATCAGACTCAGAGAATCACTTTTATAGAGATTTTTATAGGTAATTCTCTTATTATAAGATTTCCAATTTGTTCCTTCCAATAGCCATCATGACTTATATCTTATAATAAAAAAAGCAGATTTGTCAATAAAACTAGCAGGAGGGAAATCTTTTGGTTTTTGCCTTTTCCAGACCTTTTTGTTGGAATTTCTTGATATTCACATCTCTGATACAATGTGTGAAGTGTTTGTGTTGAAATGAGCTTAGACTTACTTACAACAGCCTCTGAGCCTTCTTCTTAGACTCTCTAGTTACCCCGTTGCCTTTTCTCAGTCCCAGAACTCAACTTCTCTCAGTTCTTCATAAATTTTTCGAACTCTCAGTGTCCTCACAATGAATTATTTTTTACTTAGAATAGTCATATTTGGTGTCTGTTGCTAACAACTAAAAATGCTGACTGAAATAGTTGGCACCTGAAGCAATAATTTTGAGTTTTGGGAACTGCTAAATCTGGCAAACTTTAGATGGTTTGCTGTGGCTTAAGACTTTGGACAGCATATGATCCCCTGGGGAATGGGTCATAGGACTTCCAGGAAGTTACAGGGAGGTTAAAGGGGAAATATGAGGATACCAAGGAGAGACATCATCTGCTTCACAGTTTTGTCTAAGATGACCCTAAACTCATAAACCAAGCAGAAATATTTGAGCAAGTTGAGCACAAGGGGCAGAAAAATCTGGGCAGAATCAGAAACAGATGGTGCCATGACATGGTCCCTCAACTGGGGTTATGCACCTGAGGTCAACAGACCACTGGGCAAATGTCCAGATGCCAGACAGATCAGACTGTCCTTGATAATTAAGGCTAATTAAGTTGTCCTTTCATGTAAGTCCAATGTTGGAACATTCACTCTATATTATAGATAAATCTTATTTAATCTGGGAACATTTATGTAACAAATATTTATTGATGACATAGTAGGTGAAAATTACAAGATTTACCTTTAAGTATTGGTTTATCTATACCTTAGGGTGCATTTGAATTGAAAAAGTATAGAATTTCTAGACCTCTAAATATTAACAGAGATTTTGAATTCCAACATATACACATACATAGATATTAGACCATAGTAAAATATTGTCTTTCCTTACAGTTTTTACTATTCAGGAGTATTTTTTAAAGATTTCCACAAATTTAGACCTTCGGAAGTAAATTACAGATAATTGTAAATTCTTAAATGAAATGTAGCTTCATTTGCCCATAAGGAATAAATGCCATTTTTCTAAAATATCACTGTTTTCTTGTTTTATTGCTTTCTGTGCCTTCTTCATTATGTTGTTTGAAATCACTGTTGAAAGTTCGCATTCAGAATAATGAGGTAATAATAAAGAAGTCTGAACTTTTTGTGCTTTTCCACTCATAGATGTTTATGTTTCCTATCTTTTATTCATAGAACAAATTTGAAATTATTGTTTTTGTACGTGAATTAAGTGCAGTTAGTATTTGCAACTCTGGAGGCTGATTCTTACGCACCGTGTTTCATCTTTGTGGGAAATGAAAAAAAACTTCATTAAAGGGTCTTTATGATCGGATATATTAGAGATGAGTTCCTCATTTCAAGAGGCACGTGCATTTCCAGTTCATATATTTAGGGCATATAAAAAGTTGATTATAAAAACACATTTTGAATTCGCAGCATACCTACTCTAAGAAAGGGAAGCTATTTATTTTAAGTATTTGCTTATTATTTTGTCTGAGAAAAAAAAATTCCTTGAATAACTTGTTTAATTATTTAGATCAATTATATTACCCATTAAATATTGATTGATGTTTGCTGGTATATTCAACGATTGTGCAAGAAATGTTTATATGTTACTTTTAGATGACTACTTAACTACCTTCCCTTTTTTTGCCTTTCATCTTTTCCTTCTGAAGAAGTATTTGACACACGGAATCTATTATAGTAACTCAAATGGAAAATCTTGTAAAGACTTGCATGTCTTGAGAACACTTGAGCATGTGCAAGGAATAGCTTAAGTCACACACACACACAAATATTCTTTAATATAGCAAGCACATATTTATGGATTTTTGAGAAATTTGTTTGCTTTAAAAATACTAAATTTTATTAACTTTTTGATGTATTTTTTCCATTCTTTTGGTAAAGGGCTTCAAAATGGGTTTGAGCTTTTTCTTAGGTCTGTGTTCGTCAGGTCTCACTCAGCTGCTCCTTATGCCAATCTTACACTGAGACAGAATAGCTTCTGGAGTAACGACTGCCTGTTGTATTTGATGTTGGTTCAGCATCGTCATTAATCAAGACGATGCCTGATACCTGTAGGGCACAGAGTTATCTGCTGTGGTACATTTTTTTAAGTGGTGCTCAGAAAACCTAAGAGTGTACTTCCAAAACTGTCGATAAGCTTAATGTCCACACGAAAATCCTTATTACTACTTGATGAATACTTTCTTACAACAGAACTCTGGGCAGTGACTACTTTCCGTTAACTAATTTATTTCTCAAAGATAATAAGAAAAAATATTTTATCAATATTCTACCTAAATACTTCTAGCACTTTTTTAAGATTATTGAATTCATGAACGATTTGTTAATGACTATAATGGTTTTAAAGATTTTAAGAAGTGAAATAGTTGATTCAATTGTTTTAAAAGCGAGACAATTATTTTAGAAGATAATGATCTATAATAGAAATAATAGAATTAAATGCATATTGTTAATCTGATTTTGTTGTATATTACTGCCCTGATCTTCCTGAAGAGGACAGATGGAAGCATTATACTAGACTAAGAGCCTTCTTATTCAAATCTTTTACAGTAACTAGATACATGCACGCGTACACACGCACACATACACACACTCACTCACAGAGTAACTGCTCCTTCAGTATATGTTGATTCTGTAGAATGACAGTCTTAGTCTACATACAAAACACTCACTTTGTGCATGGTGCTATTTCCATGTAATATGATAGGACAAAGCATCATGATGCTGTGTAAAACCATGTTCCTTCTCCTCAAACTGGAGAATCAATAAAGATGAAGAAAAAGATTATGCATTATCTAATCTTAAATTTTACTTAAGTATTATTTAAACCACATAACCTTGTCTTCGAGATCTGTTAATAACACTCAGGCTTAATATTTTTTAAGATCCTGGAGCAAGCCGTTTATTATAACATGGTTATTTTAAGTATGGTCAGCTCATTTCTTATAAAATGTCTACAGAGCAACAATCTAGGCAACAAAAAAATCTTAAATGCATACATAATTGATTTTAAAGAGAAAATTGATTATTAAATGGGCAAGTTAAAATATACTAAATTGTTATTCGATGTGATTCTTTTTGCAACTGCACTGTAACAAGACTGCATAGAAATCTCCATTTGGGTCACCTTCTGCAGAATTTTCCTTAGTGTTTTCTCCTTATGAATCCAGATAAAACTTTGGTAATGAATAAGAACCTTTCTTCATAAAGGCCAGATTTTGCAAACATCTGTAAAACATATGTTTTGCAAACATAAAGGCCAGATTTTTCCTCTTTATATGGAGGGACATGTTGCATATGAGATGTATATTCCTCTTTGTCCTCATTTGTAGTGAACAGTTACTCAGGAAATATGGATCTAATACAATTTTGAGTAGTACCTCTGTGATTATGTTTAGGTATGTGAAAGCATTCTCAAGATCAGCTGGCCATGAAGATAATTTTTTCAGGGGAAGAACTGAAAGAATTATCCAGATAATGTAAGCAAAATTCAGGTATCTCAGTTACATGTAAATTTCTCGTGGACTCATTTGGTGTCTGAATTATTTGTAAGATTGAAATTTTCTTCCTCTACAGGGACAGGATAAACCTGGCTTTCCTTTCATCCCATTTCAAGAGTAATATTTTTCACTGAAACATATTTTCTCTGTTTCATGATAAATTTTATGGAAGATATGTTTATGAAAATAAGAAATTAATAGTACTGTTAGAAGCCAAGTGACTAGGCCAAGTATCAGCCTGCTGTTTAGCAACCCCGGGCAAATCCCATGCTTCTCCTCAGCAAAGGCTTCCAAATTTGTATTATTAAGAGAAATTTGTAGCCTAGTGATGTGGACAAATGGGCTAAACTGAAGCCATTAAATTCATTCAATTTGATATGAAATCCAGATCAAACCCAAACCTCTAAAGGTGCAAGTCAAATGTATTAAATCAATATATCATGAAGCTTCATGCAAGATGGTTCCAAGCTATTAAAAATCTGTTAAAAATTGAAATATAAATTATTCACCAAATAAGAAAGTTCATAACTTGTTCAATTTCAATATCCCCATCGTTTGCACCCTCCAACAGATTCTATTGCATTTCACTCATATAAACTTCAGCAAAAATTTGTGGATTGCACGTGTTCTAGGACATAACAGTATGCTTAAGTTTTGCCCAGACTAAGGCACTTTGAAGATTCGAATCATAACTTAAAATTAGTAAATCCTCTACTTAGGAGACCAAAATTTCCAATTCCTAAGAGCCTCTTTCTGACCAAAGGAACTAAAACAGATTTCTGCTCCATTGGTCCACTTTCTTTCCATGGACACATCTTGGTATCTCTGTCAGGGTTGAGAAGAGTAAAAGAGAAGACTAAATTAAGAGATGAGTTTATTTTCCATATTGTCAGAAATAAAATCATAGCAATAAATGAAGAATATTTAGAAGAACTTACTAATTAAAGCCTTCATATCCTATATATATATATATATATATATATATCTCCTTCATATCCTATATATATATAGTCTAACTTATAGGGCCAGAGATTTTTATCTTTTCTGTTCACTGGTGTAACCCATGCATGCAGAATTGTCTCTGGAGCATTGTAGAGATTTAATAAATGTTTGTTAAATGAGAAAGAATACTTCAATAATATAGCAAATGCATAAATATATATGCTAGGCTTCTAAGAATTTTAATCAAATACCACTTGTGGTCTATGCCCATTCTACCATCCAAACTATTATCAGAAACTACATCATAAACCGTATCACGGTAACTTGGCTTGAAGTTACCAACACCTTTCACATCTCATAAAGGTAAAAGTACACCTATTCCTAGGATTCTTGGTGGTACATATTTTAATAAATAGATAACAATAGTATTTAAAGTGTCTATATTTTTATTGGTGAAAGGACTTTGCAGTATCACTGGGACATGAGCTTATTTTGGATATCTGAGTTAATTATTTAAACATGTTACAGGAGGTAAAGAAAGTAGAAGATAAAGTTTTGCAACAAAACAACATGTATGAGGTATTCCTATCCCAAATTTCAAACCTGAATCGAATCAAATATCTAGATAACAACTAGCATTTTTTTAGGAAATACAATACAAAAGAATAAGAACACCATGGGGATATTTTAAACAAAATCCAGACTTTAGAATACGCTGTGGGAAAGTGACCCAAGTTCATCAAAAATAAATTGTAATGAAGAAAAAAAAGAGAGCAAGAAGGAGAACGTTTACATTAAGAGACCTATCTACCAATCTCAATGGGGTTTAAGGTAAAATTTAACGTGTTAAAATTGTCCGTGTATATTTCCTGTTTACTAACAGTCTTAAAGACTGAATGCTAGAATCTAAAACTTCTAAAGGTAGTTTGGAATTTATCATTCTAGAAATATATCACTGATTTGAAATATTTATGTTTTTACTCTTCGTTCTCAAATATACTGGCATTCAGATATTCTAGGATATATAGCAATTTGGATCTCTAGGGTATTTGAGTTTTTGGTTTAGGTTTAAAAAAGATATAAGTAATATTGTCTTTGAAAGTAAATCCAAAATTCTGTTGATATTTCACTTTACTTATCTAGGCAAACTAATAAAATACGTCTTTCAAGTATTGGCTGAATTTACATCTAGCTGACATTAAATAAAACATTTAACATAATTTTGCTAACAAATAAATATTTCCTTTTTTTTTCATATTGCAGCCATGAAAAATTATTATATCTCATGAATGAAAAATAACTGACAGGTAGGGTACCCTTGTTAGACATAAACTACAATGAATCAGATGTCATCTGTCATATTCATCAAAACATTATGTCACTTTGATGATGTTTGATTTATTTTCTTCTGTAAGGTGAACAGCTAGACGTGAATAAATTTTGATTTAATATGTGAAACGAGTAAAAAGAGAATATACTACATAATTTATTACTGGTATTCATTTTCATTTTGTTTAAACTTGGGTTCCTATTTTCCTTTAACATTGTAATAAAAAATAATTGTTTCAGTTTTCATGATTAAAATAGCCCTGTATGAGACAATATTTAATAGAAAACTATGACTTTAAAAAATTAAATAGTAACTCAATTGCTGTATTGCTCAAGGCTCATAAATACCAATTTAAGTTGCCGTCTACTTGTAAACATGAACATAATACTTAATATGCATTCTGAGGTGTTTTGAAGGTACATTAGGATGTTTTTAGAGTTAAAGGTAACAAAAATAATATGTGGAATAGAAACAAAGAATAACACATTTGAAATTCAGCACCTTGAATCTTTCAAATTCGCTGACCATTACAGACAGATTCAACCCTATCCTCAATTTTCTAGAATTAGTTGAATTTGAGATATGGTTTTTAGGATGACAACTATAATTTCTTTTTATTCTTTGGTATTTCACAAGCTGACCATTGCAAAGTAAAATTATTATATTAAAATATTGCACATTTGAAATTTGAGGCATTTTCCAACTGCAACTATGGGTACAAAAATAAATGAAAAAGATCCAAGGCTGCAGGAAGACCCTACGTAATCTTTTGTTGTGCTTTTTAACTTTATTTCTAAGCTGTTATCTTGGATTACACTCATTTTGCATTTTCTTTTAATTGCTAGGTCAAAAATTAGTGTAGAAAAACAAAATCTTTTGTTGGTACCTATTAGAACATGGAAGGTCAAACCATGCCAATTTTAAAAGGAAGTTTACTTAATTTTGATAGAGATGTACTAAACACTAACAAAAGAAATGCAATGATAAAATAGAAAATTCATTTATTAGTAAATCATACTTCAGATTTATCAACAAAATCAGTCATAATAATTAAAATCCTGTTTTGAAAGGTTTTCCAAAACCCCCCTTTACAGCATTTCCACAGAATTATAGATACTTGAATTAGAAAAGACCATAGAATTCACCTAAAGAATGCTGTCCAATAGAAATGTAATATAAGTCACAAAGGTGAGTCACATATATCATTTAAAATTTTCTATGGTTACATTAAAAAGTAAAGAGAACGTGTGCAATTAGTTTTAATAATATATTTCATTGAACCCAATATATACAAAATAGTTTTTTTTGACGAAGATTGGCCCTGTGCTAACATCTGTTGCCCATCTTCCTCTTTTTTCTCTTTTCTCCCCAAAGCCCCAGTACATAGTTGTGTATCATAGTTGTAGAGTTGCAGCTCTTCTATATGGGACGCTGCCTTAGCATGGCTTGATGAGCAGTGAGTAGGTCCGCATCCAGGATCTGAACCGGTGAACCCCTGGCCACCGAAGCGGAATGTGTGAACTTCACCGCTAGCCACGGGGCTGGTCCCACAAAATATTTTCATTTTAACATACAATTAATAGCAAATGCTAATGAGATATTTTGGATTCTTTTTTTCTAAGTCTTTGAAAAGCATTATGTATTTTATATTTATAGCACATCTCGGTTTGGAATAAACATTTCGTGTGCTCAATAGTCACATGTTATTGCCTGTAATGTTGGATGGCATAGATCAATAGCACTCCACTATCTTGATCTTCAGGTGTGAGAATACTTATTTTGAAGTGAGTTGATGTGAAAGAAGGCTATAAATGTGATGTATTTAGATAGATCCTGGCCTCTAGAGAGGCGACAGAGGTACTGGACGCAGGCATAAACACTGGAGCTTACAGCGCCTGGGTCCTGAGTCTGTTAACAAGCTGTGCGAGCTTGGCATGTTATCTTTGCTCCTATTTGCTCAGGTTTATTAATGGTAATGATCTCACAGAGTAGTTACACAGTGTATGTAAAGCTCCTGGTACAGTTCCTGGTACATTAGGAGAATTATTGTAAGTAATCCTGTTTTACTCAACTTAAAATCTTTATGTAAATCATTCACTTTCTACTGTTAAAAATCAGTTTGGAATAATTATTGATTTTAGAATGCATTTCAACATGAGAAGAGTTTCTTGGATCAATGTGTTATTGTTAGGTAAAATGTGTTTTTGAACATGTTTGTGAGGCTGAATAACTCTGGCTATTAAAATCTAAAATCAGCTGTTAAAATTTTAGATATTTCTCTATTTATACTATTTCTCTTAGTACCAAATTAGCCAATTCTTTTATTACATAGTATATAAATCAAGTTTCTGGATATTTTCATGTAACTTTTTAGTTATCACTGGACCAAGCTCTTCATCCTTGGTTTGTTTTTTTTTCGTTTTTAATCTCTACTTATAATGCCACTTGGTTCCCTTAGTCATTTTGAGCTTTTTCTCTGAACTCCTTCCAATCTGTCTACATTTCTCTGCTACTGAGGCAACCAAAACTGAATGGCACTTTGATGCAGTTCATCAGAATTACATAAGGCAGGCTATCATCCATGTGTCCCAGGATGTCATGATTCTCTGCCTGCAGATCAAAGGAAAAGTGAACTTTTATGCATTTTATTGAAGCATCAGCCAGATCTTTTCAGTGGATGACTAAGGTGCTCTTAGAAGAGAAGAGTCAAAATTAATAAGACTCAGACAGAAGGTCTAAAAGAAATGGAATCTATTCAACAGCATCTTCAGAACTTTTTCTTAAGAGACTTTGGGCTTAGAATTAGACTTTATCAAAGATCATTTGAAGCAGATAGATATTTGTCTAATGTTAATGGGAATGGGGAAGTGGAGATAGGAAAAGTAAAGGATGGGAAATGTAAATGTAAACATGACAATGAAATTTTGCAGTCCTAGTGAGTTTATAAATAACTCATTTGTAAATATATCAGTATACAGAAAATATATTTTCTAAATTTGTTCTTTTTTGTCTTTTGTGGTGCATGCCTCAATTTTTTCTTGTTTGCTATTTTTTAAATTCTTTACTAAAAAGTTTATTCACTTTTTGATAATTACTTGATGTGTGTTTGTAGTACATTTTTAGAGTAAATAAGTGTAATTTTATATTTTTGCATTTGTGTCCATTTGCAAAATGTAAAATAGACACTAAGTACATGCCAGTGAACTCAATTGTTCAGGCTATACAATTTCAATTAGCTGAGATGGTAGCTAAGCTCATTGGAAAAGTGTATGCTAAGCTAAATTTAAGAGGAACGGTGTTTTTAAGTGACCTCCTCACACTTTGAGGAATGTGAAAATCGAAAGACAGGATGAGAATGCCAAATGCAATCAGGACTCATTGACACTATATAAGGAAACCACAGGAGTCAGGCTACTACCCTTCCTGGGCATTATTTTTAGCTAATTGAAGAAAAGAGTATTGTTTCTGTAATTCTTTGTGATCTGTTTTTGTGTATTAAATCCTATTGAATTCATTTGTGCTTCTGTCATCATATTGGAGCTTGTAAAAGCAGAGTACCATTTTCCTTTGATTAAATGCCCATATTCCAGTGCACTGTTATGCTTTGATAATAGGTAAATGCTGCTGAAGAATCAACTTTGCAACTGATTGTTGTTAATATCTAGTAAAGGAAACACTAAATAAGTCATTGAATTAAAATCCAATTTTGACAATATTGTGTGGTTGGCATTTACATGCCAACATGTGAATGCCAAGATCTTGTATCTTTCAAAATTTAGGCAATATGCCTGAACTCAGAAATCCTATTTATTCTGAACAAACATACATTCCTGTACTTGGGGACTTTTGAGAAGGTTATTACATTGGCAATTTTTAATATGTAATCTGCACTTGAAAAAAATTGAACATACCAAAATAAATAATATAAAGCTATTTTAATGATTATGCCAATAATTGCACTCATCTTGTTCAAGCTAAATAATATTTCAAGCTTATACCTTCAGATTTTAGGTTATTGTTAATATACTATCTACCAAAATTATTTTGTTATCAAGGTTTATCCTATAAAGGAAGATTTATTTTTTTCAACAAAAATAAGCATGCAAGCTAGTCATTGAATTACAATTTTTAAGGACTATATCAGGTAAATGACGATTCTTTCTAATCCCAGGTTAAAATTTCACGTACAATTTCACATTATATTTCAAACTGAAATGTATTTCTAATGTGCCAAGGGAAAATGGATGTTTACTATTATTTCTTATGGGAAAGGAATTAGTAATCCATGATCATTAAAATACTATTATTATATGGGAGGACAATCAGATTTTTGTTATTCTTATATGTTTCCTTTGAACATAAGAATAATGATGATTTCTGACTTTTAGGATTATTAGTAATCAATTTGTATTTCCCTGTAGCAGGTGTTTTCTAGTCTTTCCTTTAAAAGTTTCATTTAAAACCAATAAATGCAACTGTAGATGGTTATATGTATATCTATACTTTTAGAAAAGATGGTTTTCTAAGTGAGCATGCCAAATAGATAATTTTGTCATTTGTACTTCACTTCTCTTAAACATTTGCTTTTTTAAAAAATGATTTTTCCCTTAATACTTTATACTCCTTTATTTAATATGATGAAATAAATGCATATACTTTTTTTCTCAAGAGTATCCATGCTAATTTGTCAAAAGTATATTGGAGCATATAGTCAATGTTAATATGTAACGCCACGAAGAAATATTTTTGGAAAATATTTTCTCAGAGTGGTGTATTCTATTGTACTGATGGTAGCTTTTCAACAAACATTTATTTAGAGAACTATGTGGTATACACAGTTTCATGCCAATATTGTATGAGTCTTAAAGGAGCAAAGGTGACTATCAATTCCAATCAAAACAAGTGGAGTAAAATATGAACTTTACTGAAAATTACGCTGAAGAATTATTAGCACAGATATGGGATCTTTTCCCACTTGAACTGACTACTGAATGATTTATTTGCTTGCAATAGCCTTCTGAGTCACATGTGAGAGTTCAGTTACTTGTAAAGAGAGGCTGCCTATGTAACCACAAAAGTCTCTTCATTTGATGTGTACTTGCTGTTTTCTCCCACCACCCACATGGGCTTAACTGAATAGGCTCAGTATCCACAGCCAAGTTTTGACTGCTTGGTGCCATTGAAACAAGACCTACGTGCTCTTTCTTAAGGTTTATCATATTGTACTTGAGCTTTATTTCATGTCCCCATTTTCTGCCTCAAAAGTAAACCCGTTGAGGGAAGCAACAGTGTCTTGTTCCTCTTTGTACATTTAACACACAGTATAGAGCCTTTCAACTAATATTTGCTTGATAGTTCAAGAATAAAAAAATGAGTGACCCATAAAATTTAGAAATACGGGCATTCTACTTGAGTCAAAATAAGTACTTTTAAAACCGGGCTAACTACTTAATAAATTGGTCATTGTTTTAGAACAAATATCCCAGTTGTTTTCTAATGAAAACCTTTCTAGAAATGAATTTACAGTTGATTTATATAGCTTACTGAATTACATCATTGACGTTTTATACTACTGTGGTAATTTGGGGTGTTTGAAAACATGCCATTATGGAAAGTTGTTATTCCTCTAGTCTTTGTAGATGGAAAGCTACCACTAGCACTTTTTGTTGATTAGAATTTGCTTCAGGAGGAAATGAAATACAATTTTTATCTATCCCTGAGACTAGCTGTAACAGCTATTTCTTTATTACCCACATGGTCAGCCAAAATAGAATATTTCGGTTCAGGTAGATTTAGCATTGTTCAAATTGTGTGGTAATGGAAGAATTTTGTGATTATATTCGAAATAGTAACTCAAAGCAAAACTAACTTTAAAAACATAGCATTTACAAATTACCAACCAGGGCTATTAAGAAATTTGTGTATTCATAAACTTCCCTGAAAATACACTACATGGCTTTGCTTATGTAGAGATATCCATGATGTTCCCTCCTAAACCCATACTTACATCCATTTTTCTTTGCAAGGAAATGAATTTCATTGTTATTGAAAGACTTTCATTTCATAAAAATGAAATTTTGTGGACAGTCTAGAATTGTTATTTTTCCTTGGAAATTCAGCATCTCATATTCTTTGCCTGAAGTTAAAATTGGGTTTCTGACTTCTGAATATGAGGAGGAAATAGAGAAACTTGCATTACCAAGACAGTTGGTATTGGAAATACTATTTAAAATATATTTTGAATTAAATGGGCTTTTACATACATATATAAATACATGCATACATAAACATGAATACACTTAGAATACACTGTTGACAACAGATGATATCAATGGTGACCGTTATAGGTAACTCAAACTCTAAGTTATCTGCCACTACCTGTAGGCCCTGCCATCCTAAAAAACAAAATATAACTAGCTATCACTATTCTTTGAACATATAACCAGTAAATTTACAATAATTACATTTGCATGTACCTTTCTCTTTTTTTTTTTTTTTTTGCTGAGAAAGATTCACCCTGAGCTAACATCTGTTGTCAATCTTCCTCTTTTTTTTGTATGTGAGCCGCTGCCACAGCATGGCCACTGACAGACGAGTGGTGTAGGTCCAAGCCCAGGAACTGAACTCAGGCCACCAAAGCGGAACATGTGGAACTTAACCACTAGGCCAACAGGGCTGGCTCCCATGTGCCTTTCATAAGCAGTTTATGGTTTTCAATTCTCTTATTTATATTTTTTTTGGGGGGGGGAAGATTAGCCTGGAGCTAACATCCCATGCCAATCCTCCCCTTTTTGCTGAGGCAGACTGGCACTGGGCTAACCTCTGTGCCCATCTTCCTCTGCTTTATATGGGACGCCGATACAGCATGGCCTGACAAGCAGTGCATCGGTGCGTGCCCCAGAACTGAACCCGTGAACCCCAGGCAGCTGAAGCACAGCGCGCACACTTAACCGCTATCCACCGGGCTAGCCCCTCTCTTATTTATCTTAAATGAGTAAAAATATACCCTATTAACTTTAATAATTAAATGTTGCAATTAATAGGAATTTAACATTTTCAGTTCTACCTTATTCTCTGTTTTCTTGACCATTTGCTTATAATATTTATAATAATTTTAGTATCATCACATTGTGACCCCAGACAGATAAAATGGATTTTTCTTCTAAATCCACCCCCTGCATCCTTTGCCACAGATGTATGACAATTCATGTAGATTTCAACCAATTTCACCTGATTGGCAACTTGACTACAACTTCCATTCACTCTGGCATTTCTCAAAATGGCCTTTAAGTCTGAACTATCTGGAACTTCGCTTTCTTTATAAACACATTCGTGTTATTTCATAAAGCTATTGTGAAGATTAGTCAACAATGAATATAACACCTAGTGCACTACATGACACTAGTAAATGATAGCTATTATTATTAATTATTATTATTATTCACCTCAGGCTGACCGTGTCACATAGGGCCAACAGATCAGCAGTAAATCTCTAATGCTTTTATCTCTAGATATGTTGGAGTCAAACAAGTTGTTGCATTCTTTATATGTACTAGCTTTGTTTTCTAAGCTTCAAACCTTTTAGTGCCCTTTGACAGAAGTGTAACTTAAATATTAATAATTATTATTACACAAACATCATCCCCAAGCCTGTGGCATAATTGTGCAGGAAATAAGAGTTTCAGGTAGACCAGTTCATGTGCAGTAGTACATAATCAATATCTTCAAGAAAATTCAATTTGCTCTAGTGGCAAAGTCCACAGAGTTAAGCTGCAATCTTTTACCCAATTCAGAGAATTGAAACTCCTTATAAACATGTCAGCATTGTATACCCTATCGAGCATATGGAGTCTATAAAAATTGAAGGTAAAAAAGTCTGATTTCTTGGCAATAATCTCCCAATATCTCTAAGAAGTCTGATTTTCAAAAGAACTCTCAGTTTAAATGGACCCTTTTTCATAAGTGGATGTATTTGGAGTTAATGTTGAGCTTTGGAATAGAAAATGCCTTTAAAGCAAAATGGCCTTCTCTTCTTTGCTTGCTACGACAGGAACCATCTTCTTAAAAGACTGAACACAATTGTGACTTGATATTTGTACATTGCGGCAAAAGAAGTCTCAAGTTTTATATTGACATAAATTCTATGTATCCCTGGACATCACATCATCCTGGTATTATTAGAAGTTATGTGTTCCTAGTATGATCATTAAGTGATTTCAATCTTGTAAGATAATTCAGTTCCATCAGTGACCTATCCTGTTATAATCTGTCAATTTTAAGTGTGTCAAATTTAAGAATTTTGTCTATTTCCAAATGGACTAGTATGTATGATGTCTTATAATATTTAAAAGGACCCGTGCTTTAGCAATCTTTGCAAAAAGGAGTGAGTGGGTGGGCAGAACCAAATTAAAAGTGAAATAGTAAGTCACCTAATATGTAATTGTTAAAATGAGTGGATAATAAAAATAGTTTTAATTTTATATGATTTTATAGCTTTTAACGTACTTTCAAAATATTTAGTCGTTTATTATTCCAACAAATAATTGTGGAGCAACCTTATTTGGTAGGCATGAGGCTATTAAAATGAACTTGATAAGCTCTCTTTTTTCAAGAGTACTATGGTCTAATTGAGAATACGGATAAACAGTGATTTTAATACTTCTGCTAACACAGCATCTAACACGTAAGAAATAATGAATGCTTCTATGTTGAAGAATGAGTGAATAATGAACATGGTGTAATGGAGTGCTACTGAATAAAGTGCTATTCATAGTACTACTACTACTACTAATAATAACAATTATACTAATAAGGCTGGCAGCTGGCATCACTGAAGGATTACTATCTTTAGGACACTGCACCTTGCTGCTCCATTTGGTTCTTACAGCAGCCCTATGAGGTAGGAACACGACCAATTACATAATTTGCAAGACCTAGCACAAAACAAAAATGTGGGGCCCTTTGCCCAAAAACTATTAACAATTTCAAGATGGCAAAAGCTGAACATTAAATCAAGATCCTTCTAAGTGTAGGGCCCTGTGTAACTGCTTAAGTGAGTTACACATGAAGCCAGAGGAACTACAATTATAGCGCATTTTATAGTTCAGGAAATAAAGTATACATTTAGTGAGGATGCTTGCTCACATATTTTTCTAAATTTTGGAAGACCATTGCTTAATGGAGATGCTCTAGTTATAGAATATAGAATAATTTAAAATGGATAAGAATGAATTCAAAGACCAATTCAGAGGCTGTTACATTCATCCAGGTTGGTGATTATCTAATTAGCTCTATAAAACTTGGAGTTAGAAGGTCAATATCAAAGCTCTAGTGTATTGCTTTTCAACAATGAAGTCATAGAACCCCAAGACCTACTTTTCCAAAGTCCTTCCAGAACTTTTGATTTACACCATACTAAGCCTGAGCATTCTAGTTGCCTTGATCTGTCTGGGGAGAGTTATCATAAAAAGCATCAAAAAATGGTCTCAGCAGTGTAGTATTTGAATACTGCTCAAAGACTGAATGAAATCTACCATCATTACCCAGCTTTCGATATTGGGACTTCATCTTGGGATGACCTGTACTAGTGAGGTTAATTAGGTCAATCATGTCCCTTATCTAGGACACCAGTCAAAAGCCCCTTGATTATCCTTGTCCATGCCATCATTGCCATACTGCTTCCCACTCAAGGTCACTTCTTCCATTACTGACATCCTTCACAACTCTTTATATTTTATTTTCTTGAAACTTTCTTCTATTTAAAATGCATCACCGGGATTTTTGGCTGAACATAGGAGATTACCTACAGCTCAGCTTCCTACAAACAAGCAAAATAAAAACATGAAAATGACTGAACTAGATTTTAGAATGGTATAAATCCACAAGGATGAAGAAGAGAAGAGAAAATTGAAGATAAGTATTAAAACACGAAAGTCAATAAATTATGAAAAAAATAAAACAGAGATAATTGGTAACCGACATAATGGAGCAAATTAAACTGAAACCTGAGTGTTGGCAGGGAGGAAGCCCATGAAGACCAAGTCAGTCTCTCACTCAGAACCTGCACATGTGCGTAAAATGGAGGCACAAAGAACTTTAGAGTGTGGGAGTGAGGAGAGGCGCTGAAAGAGAAAGAATCTGTTGAAAACCAACCTTACCTCCATCCGCCTTGTAGAAAGGAGATTTTTATACTCTTAAACATTAAATCTGGGAGACAGTAGACTAGGGCCTTCAGAATTCACCGAAGGCATCATAGGGTGGGTGCACTAAACGTAAAGAGATTAAGCCAAATGCTATTTATTAAAAATGTGGGCAGCCCATTGCCATATATTCAGCTTCCAGTGCACTAGTGTATCTAGGCTTATATCCCCAAGTCAAGAGAATGGATTCTTCTCTGGAGACAATGACAGGCCAAGAGCAAGATTTATAAGCATTGATATTTGGAAGTCCCCACCCAGTCTTTTTACATTGAATCTCATTCACTCACAATACCCATACAGGCTCACAGAGCTTCCAGATAGCTTATTCATGCCTCATAGTATATTATGAAAGTACAGCCAACACTTGTGACATATCTGAAGAAATCTACATCAAACAAAAATGGACATGATATGAACATAGACAATACAGAGAACAGAGGGAATCTCTCTAACTCTTAAAATAGGAAGAGTGATAAAGAGACAATCAGAAAGTATGAAAGCATTTTTTAGAAATTTGAAATTTGTTAGCTGAAACATAAATTTCATAAATATAAATAGTGGAAGAGACATTTTGGGGCATCACTGAGAAAGCAGAATGAAATAGATGGTGATGTAGAAATAAGAAAGAAATTATGAGAAAACTTGAGGATCAATCCTGGACCTCTGAAAATCCTAATAATAAGAGTTCCAGGGAAATTGAAAGCCCAGTGGGGAGAAAATTATAAAATAAATGATTCAAAAAATTTTTGCAGAATTGACAGACATGGAATAGCCAGTTCAAAGAATACTTTGAGTACCTGGATAAAGAATTTCAAAATTACCCATATTTAGATATAATTGTCACAAAACTTTGAAACACTTGAGAAAAATTACTGATCTTAAAAGCTTCCACAGAGAGAAAGAGAGAGTTTATGTTGAGAGTATTATGTTAAATAATGGTGTTAATTTATCAAAGCAACCCTGAATGTTGAAAGGTAAAGAAAACTCTTCAAAATCTAAAGGACACGTATTTCCAGTGTAATAGCTTACAAACTTCCTATGTTATCCATCAAATATGAGGGTAGAATAAAGCATTTCTGTAAATGCAAGCTCTCAAAAATTTTGCCTTTTATGCTCTCTTTCTCAAAAACTCCTGGAGTTATGTTGAACTAAAGAAAACAAATAAAACACGACGAAACAGTATTTCTGAGAAATGGTAGGAAATCTCCAGTATTATAGATCTGGACATCAATCAGTATAGATTGGAGCTAGAAATTGAGACTTAGGAGGAAGTAGGTCTCCCTACTACCACCACACCAAAAGCAAAGACAAAATCTACTACCTTATGTGTATGCCCCATGGGTCTAACAAGGGTTTTACAATTTCTGTGAAGATCTTTGATGAAAAATAGCAATGAGTACCTAGAAAATCAAGCAAATTAAAAAAAAAAAAAAGCATGCATTTAGAAGACAAATGTTGAACAGTGAAGATAATGTTACCTTTGAGGCTTAGCTGCCATACTGCCTTAGTTCTTACTCTCACTTACCAACACTGCCTTAGTGCATCTCTCTTCTCCACTGTTGTATTTGTCTTGTGAATAGTTTTCCCACTTCAGTATTACTTGTCTCTATTCCATTCTCCAGATTGCAATTAGAATGATCTTTAAAAATGAAATTTAAAAACTAGCTAAATTACTCAGAGAGGAAATGGTTCCACATAACATATGTTAATTACCAAATGTGAATGTTTAGCTTAAATAAGGGGGACAACTTGGAAAATAAGTTTGGAGATAAAGCAATGAAACCTTAAATGATTTTTTAATGAGTTTTCACTTCATCCTATGAGAAATGAGCGGATTAAATCAGGTGTTAGAGCAGTGAAGAAGTGGCAAAGCACAGCTTCGTTAAGTCTGAACTGTTTGCAATGTACAGGTAAATTTTAGTTCAGGATATCTGTATGGTGACCCTTAAAATAGTTCAGAAGTAAAATAACAAAGACTTCAGTTAACTTGAGACTAGTGGAAATACTGAAACATAAGAAAATGAAGCATTTGAGAATGAAGGAGAAACTTTGGGGTATTGTGATAGATTGGATGTGTGGTATGATGGGGAGGAAGGCATCGGTTATTCTCTTGTGTAGTGTTATTTAAGAAAAAGTTTTCCTCCATGAAAAAAATGTTCCATTTCCAAAAGGAAGAAAGACACAAAAGTACCAATTCAACCGTTGTTAGCTTCCACGTACGTGGTGCATCATGAGGTCCTATTGAGTTAATAGGAAAAGAGAACATAAAGATAACACTGGCTGAGAACCTATTATTCGTTCATTCACTTATTTATTCACTCAGTGAGTAATTAATTGGAGATTTTGATAAAACAATGAGATGATTATTTGAAAAATAAAAGAAATAAGAGTTATACAAAGTTATAGAAGGATATATCAAACAAACAAAAACTCATGGGTAGGGTTCTGTTAGTAACTAGTGATAGTTTGTCACTAGGAATTGATCATACTTTTGGTTGACTTTATCTAAGAAAATTGTTGCAATTTGGTCCAGATTGTATTTATATTTTGCCTTCTTTTCAACTGATCCTCTAGTCTGGGTTTCAAACTATTCCTGTATTACAAGGTCTATAAAAGAGTTGTTATTTCCTTGTATCAGGGAACTTCTTGCCAAGATTGTCTTGATATTGGACGTACCTTCACTCAAATTTATACATAATAGAGTACATAACTAACCAATTTCTATGGTAGTTTGTTTTCCATCAATGTGACTTTTCAAATGCCTGTTGTAGTTACTAAAAAATATTATTTTTCTAAGTGGCTTTTTATTTCCATTCTCTCTGAGAACTCTAATTTCTGCTTCTATGTTTTGTTCCTATGCTCCAGCATGGGTTTAAACAGTGATTTTCTTTGGATCCAAGTTAAAAGTAATTCCTCCATGACAAAGAAGCCAATAATGACATTGCAGTTCCTAAAGAATACTATTAAATATGCCGTTTGTTTTTACTGATTATCACTTTTCAGTTAATCTTATAGGCCGCATAGTCTGAGTCATGCCAACTCTACCCAACTAATTGAGTGAGAGTTCTTCCTACCTTCTAATTAGATTTCTTTGGTCACTGATTATATCTCTTTACAGGAATATTTTTTAGACTGCTCTCTGGTGCTTCCCTCATGTAATTTACCATTCCTCAAAAACCTAATCAATATTTTCCCTCCCTTTTCCTTCCCTGTCTCCTAGGAAACTGTGAAAACTTCAACCTGGCTGGAAAGAGTTCAAATATTTATATTAACACATGTTAATCCTTATAGCAGAAGGCTCGGTTTATTTTTGTTAATTGAATTATATTTTGAACTATTTTTCTTGGGATTTGTAACATGTTAATGTTTTCTAAGAATTGGACAATGTACCTAAAGACTCACGACAGATAATTTTTCACATTCTCTTCTTTAATTTGTCTTTTCAACTGTAAAGTTCACACTTTATAAAGAAATAGTTACCTTTCAATGACAGTTTGAGACACCCAATTTCTTGCTAACAGAGCAGTTACTGTTAACATCAGTGATATTATTACTTTACTGATATATTATTTAAAATGTAGCTTCTGTCTAAACTACAGAAAATTAATACTACCTTTTTCTGGTTTCTCTTTGGTTTATTTTATCCTTCCCTCAATTTTTCGATTTTGTTTGGGTTTTCTTAATTGTATCTATACAGTCTGCTGGGTGGAGGCCAATAACTAAAAAACTAAATTTTCCTTGTTATTTGTTTTCTCCAATCTTTATGCCCCAGGGCAGAAACCCACCCAAAGGGAGTTTCAGAGTAGGCTTTGAGCTAAAGTCAGAAAGGCTAAATCCCCTCTCCAGGTTGGGATATGCCTCAGGACAATCTGTTTTCTTGGCATCTGTAGATCTAACTGATGAGATAAGGAAGAGGTTCTCCCAAGAGGCACAAGGCAGGAAAACCACTCTGAGAGGATCAACTTCCATCATCCTGATTGACAGAGTAGGGCAGTTTATCCCTGCAGTCTGCGAGGCTAAGATTTAGAATCTTGGCAAACAATCGACAGAGACATTTTTTTAGTTCTTTTAGGTTTTTTTCCCCCATCCTCCATTCTGGTGCAATTGTAGCAGAATGTGCAAAACTCCACACTGAATTTCTGAGGTTGTGAATTTTAAACCTTCTGTCACCAACTTGCAGTGAAACCTCAGGTAGGGTGACATATCTCAGTTCACTGTCTTTGTTTCCTTGGCAATTGGCTGAAATGACAAATTACAGAAAGTGAATATACTAAGGTGAAAAAGTGCATTATTTAACAAGTCAGTTCTATAACAAAAGTAAAAATTAATGTTATAGAATTACATGACATATTACAACATAAAGAATTATCTATTAGGACAATTCAATGATTTCCTAATTTGACTGAAATAATCTAAATAGAATAGCAAATGTACGAAGAAAAATGTGAAATAGGGTTATCAGTAAGAAAACTCACTTTGCCAATAAGAAATCAGTATGGATGATTGGAGATGAAAAAGCGGGAAGTAAAAGGAAGAGATCCAAATTTCATGAATATAATGCATTCTTGGTCATGTGCTGCATATTTTCACATATGCCATTTTATTCAATCTTCAAAATACATGCAATTGAAATGAATTTTATGTTAGACAGACAGACCTCAGCCCTAAGAAACAAGGAGAGCACAACAGCTTTTATAAAATAATTCTACTGGTGTACATGAATTACATTATATTATATTTTTACTTTTTTTGGTCCTGAATATTGCAAAGGGGAAAAGTCAGGTGACAAATTGCTAATTACTGAGTAACTGAGTCAGTTTATTTTAGTTTAGGAGCTGTTAAGTTGAAGTAATTCACCATTAGCTTAGATCAAAAGCTGTTCTAAATTATCATAACCATGGGAAAAGGACATCTGAGAAATTTTGAAAATGATTTGTTAAGTTGATTATAGGTAGACACTAAGTAAGAGAAAATATCTTAAAAATGAGACCACTAGCAAATTGGGATCATTTAATTTATTTAACATGTTAAAATTTCTGTAGCAAGTGCTCACTTTGGTAACACATATACTAAAATTGGAACGATACAGAGAAGACTAGCATGGCCCTTGTGCTAGAATGAACCTACAAATTTGTAAAGCATTCCGTATTTTTAGATACAGAGATTAGATTGGTGGTTACCACAGGAGAAGGTAGGAGGGAGGGGGGCGAAAGGGGTGACAGGGCACATGTGTATGGTGATGGATGGTAATTAGTCTTTGGGTGGTGAACATGACGTAGTCTACACAGAAATCGAAATATAGTGATGTACACCTGAAATTATAGTATATAATGTTATAAACCAATGTTACCTCAATAAAAAAATAAATGAATAAAATTTCTGCAGTGAGAAAATACTACATATATGTGAAATTCAGCCTAGATTTCAGACAATATTTTTTTTCTTTTATTATATGGGAGAAAACAGCTAATTTGGAACTATGAAAGAGACAAAGTTTTAGTCTTTATTTATAGTCTTATCTTCAACAGGGCATTCAAAAGCATTAAATTCCGAGAGTTTCATCTTAAGGGCCCTCAGTTTGTCTCTGCAAGACAAACTTGAGTGCATTCCTGACAAGCAGGGCATTGGAAGAGTTATTTACATGGCCACGTATGTTAAAATTAGTTTGAACTCACTGGAGAGTAGGTTTACATTAAGATTCAAGCAGGTATGAATATAACTACACAATTTAAATCTGTAGACAATATTAACAAAAACACATATGTCTTTTTGTCTAAAGAAATACGCATTTGGGATCTGCAAAGTGATGTCAACAAAATGGCCGAATGGGGAGCCCAGCCTCTGTCCTTGCAAAAAAGATCAACAATTAGTGATGCATGAACAAAAACAGCTCTGGGAGAGCTCTGGAGTCCATGTAAAAAAACTTCAGCCACACAGTGGAACAAAAAACTTGAGAATAACAGCACTGGGGAAGGAAGAACAACTTCGTTTTGCCTTCATCGTCCCACTCCCTAAGCTGGCACTGCTCAGCGTGAAGAGGGAACTCCTCAGTTAGAATGAGTTCCCCTTACAGAGAAAAGAAAAGTGGGGTGAGCAACAAGTTTCTGCAGCCTTTTGGGGCACGACATAAAGGTCCTGCGTTGGTTCCACCCCACGCAATAAAGCTAAGATGTATAGAGGCAGCTAGGAACAAGCAAGAAAAGCAGAGGCTGTCAGTATCAGCCATGCTGCAAGAGCTACTGAGGTACACAGTGACCCGCTCTGCAAATGTCCCCAAGTGTCCTGGACCCCAGGCAGATTTCATGAGCATTCCCCTCACAGGGAGCCTTCTACGACCTAAGTTTCCCCAAATCCCCAGGTTATAGACATATTTAGAAATCCATAAATATTACCAATGTGAATCCATAAATTACACTCTTTATTGTGTGTTATTCTCTGCAATCTCTATTGCTTGGCTGAAAATAAATAACAATCAGCAGAAACACAGAATCAATGGAGATCTGGGAAAAAAATTTTTCTTCAATATGAATAAAATACAAAGAAACTAGATAGTTTATTTTCTTATTACTGTAATAATATAGAATATGATAGATTTTATAAAAATTCATTTCACAATTCCACAAAAACATTTCAAAAATTTCTACAAAAATGTACATATACCTTAGGCTCATGTAATTTGTATAGTAGGCGTAAAATAGCAAGAAGCAAGGTCCAAATGAAGTAGGACTTTGTTTCAAATAGACAATTTTTAGAACTAGCTGCTACAGAGTGGCAATGTTTTAGGGGGAAAAGAAAAAGAGATTGAAAAAAGTATATTGAAAAATTGGCATCTTAAAGCATCACTATATCCAGGTAAATAAAAAATAGTGAATATATTGATAGAGCTTTTCTTTATTTACAAAGAGCCTTTTCAACATTTCATATTTATTCTTTACCACTCTGTGAGTTCGATATCTCTAACCCCGTGTTAGAGAGGAAGATATTGAACCAGAGAGGTTATGAAAGTGTCCAAATCTGCCTAACTAGTAAGTACTAAAGACAAGATTTCAACCAGTGTTCTTCCTGTGGTATCATATAGGGAACCTGCAGAGATTTTCCAGTCTCGTTTGCTAGGGTCTGAATGTTTGTGTCCCCCCACCCCAAATTCATATGTTGAAATCCTAACCCCTAAAGGTGATACTATTAGTGGGCGGGGCATTTAGGAGGTGATTAGGTCATGAGGATGGAGCCCTCATGAATGGGATTAGTGCTCTAATAAAAGAGATCCCTCAGAGGTCCTTAGCCCTTCGACCAAGTAAGAATGCAAAGAGAAGGCTGCGACCTGGAAGAGGCTCCTCACCCAACCATGATGGCGCCCTGATCTCCCACTTTCAGCCCCCAGAATTGTGAGAAATAAACCTCTGCTGTTTCTAAGCCACCCAGTCTGTGGTATTTTGTTATAGTAGCCCAAATGGACTAAGAACAGAATGAAAATAGACTTAACAATAGCATTAAGAACTTGGAAACAAAAGCAGACTGTGAATTTTGAAAATTACGGGCAGAATGCATTCAACACAACATAGTCTGAGTCGTCGTTTTTGTTTTTGCCACGTGGTTCCTAAGCACATTATCTGGAAAAATGATGGGATGTAATATAAAACTTAGTACCCTAGTAGGTGAAACAAACAAACAAACCCCCAAATTAAACATAACCTTTCCTATTCAAGAGAGACGAGTATTGGAAATATAACTATTTATTGATTTCACTTTTAACTGTTCTATTACACATCCAGAATTAGAACTGGGTTAAATAAATGTAATTATTCTTTTTCAGTATGAAACAGATAAAAGTCTTGCACCTTTCCCTCAGTTAAGTTTTTTTTTTGTGTGAGGAAGATTAGCCCTGAGCTAACATCCATGCCAATCCTCCTCTTTTTGCTGAGGAAGACTGGCCCTGAGCTAATATCTGTGCCCATCTTCCTCCACTTTGTGTGGGATGCCCCCACAGCATGGCCGGACAAGCAGTGCGTTGGTGTGTGCCCAGGATCTGAACCCGGCCTGCCAGCAGTGGAGCATGTGCACTTAACCGCTAAGCCATGGGGCCCGGGGCCAGCCCCCTCAGTTAAGTTTTAAGCAAAGCCAAATTAGATGACAGCTTTAGATAATAATATTAATAATAAGAATAATATTATTAATATTATCTCCCAATAACATTATTGCCAAAAAATACTTTATTTTTAAATTTTTTTTATTTTTTTCCCCCAAAGCCCCAGTAGATAGTTGTATGTCATAGCTGCACCTCCTTCTAGTTGCTGTATGTGGGACGCAGCCTCAGCATGGCCAGAGAAGTGGTGCTTCGGTGCGCACCCGGGATCCGAACCCGGGCCGCCAGCAGCAGAGCGCGTGCACTTAACCGCTAAGCCATGGGGCCGGCCCACCAAAAAATACTTTCAAAGACTGAAATATCTCTGATTTTATGACAGTGATAGAGTTTAGATATTTAACACTTGCTGAAAATAAGCCTAGTATTTTAAAATCACACATTTCCTCATATTTATTCTGAATAATTGGTACTGAAGTTAAGTAACAATAAATAAAACCCTTGACGTATTCATATAACATTAATTTTAAAAGCCATTGCAATTTTTCAAGTCTAAATTTGTTGTGTGTGTTAATCAGAGTTTTCCAGAGAAACAGACTCTCTGTCTCTCTCTCTCTCTTTCTCTCTCTCCTCTCTCTCTCTATATATATATCTAAATCTATAAGATAGTTATATAGAGTAGTGTATATATATATATAAAATATGTATAGTTATATGGTGTATATAACATATATATTATAATATATTATATATATAATATATATGCTACATAGAGTAATATATGTGTGTGTGTGTGTGTGTATATATATATATATATATATAAAGAAAGAGAGAGAGAGATTTTAAGGAATTGACTCACATGATTGTGGAGGCTAGCAAGACCAAGATCAAGATCTGCAGGGTAGGTTGGCAGGCTGAACACCTGCGGAAAAGTTATATTGCCATTCAAAGCTAAAGGCAATCTGTTTGGCAGAATTCCCTTTTCTTTGAAGGAAGGAAATCTTTTTACTCTAAGAGCCTTCAACTGATTGATTGAGGCCCTCCCACATTATGGGGGATAATCTACTTTACTCAGAGTCTATTGATTTAAATGTCAATTTAATCTAAACAATACCTTCACAGAAACACCTAAAATAATGTTTGATCAAATATCTGGGTACTGTGGCCCAGCCAAGTTAACATGTAAATTAACCATCACATTGTGTATAATGATTCTTAAATTATTCCCATAGATGGGGTACATCATCTCTGTTCAAAAGCAGTTAAATAATCTGTCTTAGTAATTAATCAGTAGAAAAGAATGTTGGTCATCTAGGACAACACTAATCAAAACACTGATGACCACACATTGCAGTAAATGATATGTACCAAGAAGTATTGATGGCCTTAAAAACAATGCAAGTATTCAACAGGAGATTTAGCATCCAAGATTTTGAGAGCAGTTAATTTTAAGGGTTTATCAATAATACAGTTATATTGTTTTCTTGAGAAATAATTACAAGTAGTATTTCTTCTTCTTTTTAACATACTGGAAATTATAACTAGGAAGTGAAATGTTTATTCCATTGTTGAATGTCAAGATATAAAAAAAATGTTTTCCCTCCTTGAAAATTTATTTTACCTGACTTGTACTAATTTTTATTTATTTTAAGCAACTCTTTGCTTATTTTAGAAACTAATTCAGATGTAGGAAAATATAATATTTATTAATTTTGATGAATTTTCTTTTAAAGGTGTGTGTGTGTGTAAAACTTGTATACAAGCTAATAAATGAACTTTGTGCCTTCTGTTAGTTATTGTGTATTTACATGGGTATCTATTTATTTTTGATCCCAGTTTCACACTTAATATATTTGTTCTTACTTCTTGCTGAGTGTCTAGAAGCAGAAACTGAAAGAATCATTTTGATTTGGTTTTGCAGTAACATAATTTTATCTGTTAAAAGGTGGCAAATTACAATAAGAGTGCATCTATTTCTTGATAGAAAATATTTGGCATTATTCCTTTTAGAAATATTTCCCATATGTTACCAGTCTAGAAATTTGGAGAGAGGTTTAAAATGTTTATTTCCAAGAAACTTCTATTGACAAATGTGCCAGTAAATTTCATGTGAAGTATATTGTTGCTTTGGAACTTATCTTTCATAATCATTGAGTTTGAAATAATTTTAATAGTAAGCTTTTTAATTGTAAAGCATCCTTTTGAAATAAACATTGGAGAAAACCATAAACTTTATGTGTTTAGAGTATTTCTTTGACAAGGAGGAGATTTTCATTTATTTATTTTTCTTAGAAATGATATTTTGTTACAATTTCTCATCTTCCTTCTGAAAAATATTTTCTTATTCCACTAAGCAAATATTTTGTCGACTAACTCAGTTATATGTCTGGAGGAGAAAAGCCTCAATAAGAACACTCTGCAACAAGGGAAAATATGTATCATCAGTCTGAGAAGATTTTATGACTTGAAGGAAATGTGTAGAAAAACTGTATTTCTTAATACAAATGTCATAGTCAGAAGGGAAAATGATTAATCAGAAAAAATGTACATGGTATTTATGAAACCTTTATGAAATTTGATTGAGTATATTTATATCTTCATTTATTATAGAAGTGGATAAGAAAAAGCACCACAATATTTTATTTTATTTCACATTTGAATATTTTATTTCACATTATAAATTTAAAGCTTAAATATTTTTAGAAACAGAAGTATAGAGAAAAACAAATATTTCCTTTTCAAAGGAAAAATAAATTGTGTTTTTTGCAAGAACTTGATCCTTAACTAAACTGTAAAGATATAGGTGTTTGTGTTAACCTTTAGTATGTCTTTTCAAACTCCATGTGATCTAAATAAATATCATTTCAATTGTTCCTCCTATTGAATATTGGCAGTGGAGGAAAGGTATCCAGCGTTAGCTTTTAATGTGTTTGTAATATTTTTATAAGGAGCATTAAATTAAAATAATATATTTAGAACTGAAGAATTTTGAGATACGTACTACAGAAAATACTGAATACTAATAATATTTTGGTTAATTATCTTAGCTATTTTTACAGTGTTGAATAACCTGAAATCAATAAGCATACTAAAGTCTGTTATTTCTTCAACATAATTTTTTGAAAATGACAAAAATAAAAATATCATTAAATTCTTATTAAATTCTCAAGATTAAATTAGGGAGCATTTGAATCAAGGTCGTTAAGTGATATCATATATATCCCTACTGTGTTTTGCTTAGAAGTATTTAGGCCCTCGATCATAACTATTTTAACTTAACCTAATTACTAATTTAAGAAATAAAAGAACACTCAGTCAGAATGTGTAATTTCTATATATAGGTGACTACATCTTTCATTAATTTCTTACCTTCAGAATATTATTGTGAGAGGGAAAGCAAAGCAAAGGAAAAAATTTTTAAAAAGAAAAAGGAAAGCAAGGAAAAGAAAAAAAGGAAAGTGATTGAAAGCTCAAAAAAAGAAAAAGCAATATAAGTTTCCATCATAAGCCAAGGGCTATATTGAGCACTGTTCACACACTATGAAAGGAAGAAAATACAGGAGAGTACACAGATATGAACTAATATTATCAGGTTGACAAATGCAAATATTCTGTTCTGTACAAATGTGAAGCAAAACAGGAAAGAGAGTGAATAACTTTGTTCAAACAGGCTTCATAGAGCTGGTGACACGATATATTACTTTGGAGAAGAAATAGGAAGTCACTGGGTAAACAACTAAAGAAAGCTGATTCTGGACAGAGGAGAAAAGAAAGTGTAACATATTCGGGGATATATAACAATAAAACAGTTATGGCTGGGGCCAGCCTGGTCGCATAGTGTTTAAGTGCACGTGCTCCACTGCAGTTGCCCAGGTTTTGGATCCCCGGCACTCACTGACGCACCGCTTGTCAGGCCATGCTGTGGCAGCGTCCCATATAAAGTGGAGGAGGATGGGCATGGATGTTAGCCCAGGGTCAGTCTTCCTCAGCAAAAAGAGGAAGATTGGTGACAGATGCTAGCTCAGAGCTAATCTTCCTTACAAAAAGAAAGAAAAGAAAAGAAAAAGTTATGGTAAGAGCATTAAGAGTCAGAAGTGAAGACGTATACAGGGGCATATTGGGAGGGACATTTATTTCAGACTGAAGAGCTTGGATAGTATCTTAGATTATGGAGAAATATTTAATGGTTTAAAAATGTGGAAGGAGAAGATTTAATTTGTATTTGCAATTTTGAAATGTGTGCATTTTCTTGAAGGCTGATTAATAGAATTGAGAATAGAAGAAAGAAGTCCAGTTCTTTCACAATGGTTAAGGTCACAATGATGAGGGCCTGAATTCAGTTATAACAATAGGGATGAGGGTTAGAACTGGCGAGTCTTGATGATTGCTTAGTGGGGCTGGTAATGAAGAAGAGAATGTATTTAGAAGGATCACCAAATCATTGGTTGCAGTGATTGGGTAAATGGAGTAGCCATCAAAAAACATAGACAGAGAATAATTGCAAATAATGAATTCAGCTTTTATTTGCTTCCAGTGTTTCAAGGCAAGTTGGATATGATGATAAATCTTAAGGAGAAGTCAAGGACAAAGACAAAATTGGACAGAAATGACCTAGGAAAGGTATGTAATAAGAAATAAAGATGACTATAGGCATGATATCTAGGAAACACAGTTATTTAAGGTTAATAATAAGATAGACTATTTAATAGTAGAGACTGAGAATACCAGTTTGAATGATTGGAGGAGAAATGGGAAAACATGATCTTTCAAAAATCGTAGAGGTAAAAAGGGATTTCAAAAAAAATAAATAACCAACAGTGGCAGTCATCAAACAAAGATTCAGAAAAGAAGAAGAGAAAAAGAGCATTGGATGGATATAGCATACAGACAATTATTGGTTATTCCTCTCTGCCTGATTTCAGTTAATTGATCTAATTGCAATGAGCTGACAATGGGAACTAAAAACTTTTGAAGAAATAATGGTCAAAAAAGTCTCAAATTTCTTGAAAACATTAACATACAGACCCAAGAAGTTTTGCAAAATTCAAGCAGGACAAATACAAAGAAAACCATATCTAGACATACTATAGTCAAATTGCTGAAAACCAAAATAGAAAAAAAAAATCTTGAATGCAAGCAGAGGGGAAAATAAAGATACATTACACACAGGAGAACAATGATATGAAAGATGCCTGACTTCTCAGATGAATAATGGAAAAAAAAATGGAATAACAACTTTAAGATTTTTGGGAAAAAAACCTGTTAGTTCAGAATTCAGTAGCAATATATTTTAAATCATAAGACAAAATAAAGACATTTTAAAATAAATAAAAGGTTAATTAATTCTTAGTTAGTTTACTTACACTATAACAAATGCTAAAGGATGGCCTTCAGGATGAAGGTGAATAACATAAAATGAAACATCAGATCTATAATAAGAAATTAATGTCACCCAAAATATTAAATAGTGGGGTAAATATGAAAAATGATTTTTTTCTTCTCAAATTCATTACAAGAGAAATGACTATTTAATATAAAAATCATTCAGTCAACTAGGAACGGATGGGAGCTTTCTCAATCTGATAAATGGAAGCAATGAAACTCTTATAGCTATCCTTATACTAAGGATAGTATAGTGAAATATTGAATGCTTTTACTCTTAGATTGGGTAAAATGCAAGCTTGCTCATTCTTCTACCTTCTATTCAACTTTACATTGGAGGTCTTAGACCATGTAACAAAGCAGGAAAAAAAACTAAAAGCCATAAGGACCAGAAAAAAGTAAGTAATATTGTTGCTATTGGCAGATTACATACATGGTTATGTAGAGAATCCGAAGAAATTTAGCATAAAACAATAAGTGAATTTACCTTTCTCATAGGATACAGGGACAACATACAAAAATCCATTGTCGTTATACACTAGTAGCAAAGAATTGAAAGAGAGATTTAAAAATTGCATCATTTGCGATAGTATCAAAAAATAAAATACTTAGGAACAAATGTAATAAATGATATTTAACATCGTTACACAAAAATATAAAAAATTGCCAAGAAAAATTGAACGGGACCTACATAAATGAAGAAACGTATCACATAAATATATTATAAAACTCTGTTTTCTTTCATTTTTAATTCTTTTCTTATTAATTTATAGATTCAATGCAATCCAATAAAAACCCCAAAGAGCTCTTTTGTGTATATATTGAAAAGTCAATTCTATATATTATATGCAAAATCATAGGACCTAAAATTAAAAAAAAAAAAATCTTAAAGACCTGTGTTAAGGACCCAACTACCTGATACCAATACTTACTTTTATAGTAAACTTCACTAATCAAGACTGCAGTGTTGACGTGGAGATTGGGAAATAGATCAAGGCAACAGAATAGTCAAGAAACAGACTCACATATACATGGTCTGGTATGTAGCATAATGGCCCCCCAAACATGTCCACATCCTAATCTTCTAGACCTGTGAAAATATGCTACGTGGCAAAGGGGAATTTAGGTTGCAGAAAGAATCAACTGATTTTAAAATAGGGAGACAATCCTGGATTATGTGGGTGGGTCCAAAGTAATCACAAAGGTTCTTAAAAATGGAAGAAGGAAACAGAAAAGCTTCAGAGGGAAATGTGACTATGGAAGAAAATCAGAGTGATGCCCCACCATTGCTGGCTTTGAAGATGGAGGAAAATCGTCATGAGCCAAGGAATGTAGGTGATCTGAAACTGGAAAAAGCAACGAAACAGATTCTCCTCTAGAGTTTCCAGAAAGCAATACAGCCCTGTTGACACTTTGATTTTGCCTAGGAAGACCAATATTGAAGTCCTACCTACAGAATCATAAGATAATCAATTTGCGTTATTTTCATCCATTAAGTTTGTAGTAATTTGCTATAGCATCAATAGAAAAAAAGGAAGGGTGGAGAGAAAAAGAGTGGGGTAAGGAGGAATTGGAATGCAGGGCAGAAAGATCTATGAAATAGTTTGGTTAGGTAAGACTAATTGAGAAGATGAGACAAGTGAATATCGGGAGGATAGGCAAAAAAAGCAGCTATAAAGGCTGTAAAGCAAGGGCGTTCCTCACGTGTTTGGAAAATAGCACAGCAGTGAGCACGACTGGAGACATGTGGACTAAGGGGAGGGCAATGAGAGAGGAGTGAGTCATTTGGCTTAGGTTTTAGAGTGTTTGCTATTGCAAGGTAAGAAATGGAAACAGGAAATCATGTGAGTGAGTAACAGTTAAAAAGTTATAGGGTAGGGGCTGGCAGGTGGCGTAGCGATTTAGTTTGCAGGCTCCGCCTCTGGGGCGCAGGGTTCACAGATTCGGATCCCAGCCATGCACCGACGCATAGCTTGTCAAGCCATGCTGTGGCTGGGTCCCATGTAAAGCAGAGAAAGATGGGCATGGATGTTAGCCCAGGGCCAGTCTTCCTCACACACAAATAAAGTCAATGGATTGGAGCTCTTAATGGACTTGAGAATATGTTGGGTTTCTCATACTAGAAAGAATAAGCTTGAAAATTAGGAAAAGGTAGTCAGAGAATAGGATATATGACATTGGATTTATGACAATATTGCTCTTACTAGTAATGCCAAGGTCTGCTTTTAGGCATGACCAGAGGAGTGAGTGGTTGGGATCCATCATTGGAGAGCTGTGGATAGAACAGAAAGGCCAAAGGGTTAGAAAGATTGTTTTTAATGTGTAAATTGATATAACCATGCCAGAAATGGAATGGATTGCTAGGAGTTGGGGAGTAAACAGGGTTTGTAAAATGACAAGAGTAATCGGGGTTATAAAACCTATAGGTAAATGGGTATCACAGCTGGGGCTTTTAGAAGACAGTAAGGGAGAATATCGAAGCAACAATGAGAAGCCCAGTCATACCAAGCCAAGTGATAACCAATTTGGAATTAAAAAAACAGATACCAAGGAAGCAGTAATGGCAAACTGCAGCTGGTTTTATGTTAAGGCAAGAAAATTGATGGATTTGGGGTTAGCACTTTCCAAATCTCACACAAATTCATTTAATTTTGAAACAATTTTTCATACCTAATCTTACCTGTAATGATATCTGGGAAATTTTGTTTTTCAACTTTCTAAGTTTTGCAGTACAGAAAAATTTCTGGGGAAGTGAGAATTAATTATGATGTTGGTAGAGCCACCATCAGCATGAGCTCATTTTATGGAAAAGGGAAACGGAAAAGCAGGAAATAGCCAAAATGTATGTTTCCTAACTGATTAAGCAGCCTTTCACCAAATACTTCTCTTTTTAATCTCACTGACCACGATTTAGTCACAAGCCCATATTTAGCTACAATGGAGGCTAGGAAATGTATTATTCCCTGGGAACATTGCTTTACTGAATATAATTAGGATTCTGTTTCTAAGATTGAAGTGATAGAGGATATTTAGAAGACATCTATGTTTCTGCTACTTTGTGGGTAACAGGCAGGCTTTAGGAGGGTTCACATGGAATCATCCCTGAGATCTATCATGTTATTCAGGAGAAATGAGGTTGAATAAGCCATGATACTTTCCTTCAAAGGGCTTAACATTAGATAATTGCATTATTATACTGGGAAAAATGTTACATTAAGCAATAATTAAGAAATATGTATAACATAAACTAAAAAAAAAATTAAGAACAGATAAATTTGTTAAAATATATTGATAGTCATTCTACCCAAATGGTTCTGTAATTACAAGACATCTTTATATGTAAATATCTTGCATACATTAATTCTCATATCTCAAATTCAACATTTTCAAAGATTAAGTCATTTTTTGTTGTCCTTGGATCACTATTCTGTGATATTAATAGGAAATCCATCCCTCATTAACAATGTATATTAAACACCTATAATAGGTGAGGTGTTATTCTCTATGGTAAACACGCAGTGGTGATCAAGATGAACAGGACTATATGTTCAAGGAACTTACCCTTTGGTGCGGAGAAGACACATTTGAACAAGAACATTTGCAGTGCCTTGAGAAAGGATGAACCCAGTGTTATGTAATCATATCACAGAGGGATCTGTGGAGTGATGTATGGGGTAAACAGTGAAGGCTCTCCTCCTCAGAAAAATTGATGTTTAAGCTGAGATCTAAAGACTATTTCTAATCTAGGGAAGCAAAAAGAAATCAAAATAGAGTAATAGGTATGGGGAGAAGTAAAAAAAAAAAGGCCTTGAGGAGAAAGAAAGGAATGAAGGGAAGTCATTGACAAAAGATGCATCTGTAACGTTGATGGAGTTCAGGTCACAAGGGTATTTTTAGGCCTATAAGATTCTGAACTTTATGCTAAAAGAGGTAAAAAGATGCAGTGAGTTCTAAGTAGGAATGGAATGTGATCAGATTCACATTTCACAGTAATTAATCTGAATGCAGAGTGGAGTCTGAATTAGAAGAGGAGAAGATTAAAGATGGACACCCTTAGGAGACTGCTGACTGATACTTGAATTCAGTCTGGTAGAGGGTATCCAGGCAAATAGGACAGATGGATAATGAACAAGGAACTTGGGGTCATTTACAAGATATTGTTGAAGTTATGGACCACAGGTAGGGATGTGTAGGGGTGGCTGAGAGATAAGAAAAAGTAGAGAGGTCTATGTGATGGAGATTTTAGTTATATGAAAGGAGAGTTGTGATGAAAGCACTTGAGTGATTAACATGTAAGATACCAGATTATCTGGTTTAGTGATTTCAGAGATAGAAGATTTTCAGGTGATAGCAAGGTCGGTGGAGAAGGATGCTGAGCAGAGTGCAGAAAAACAAACCATTGGAGATGTTTGGGTTATAAAGCAGGGAGGTCAGGGCATTGAATAGATCATAAAACCTTTCTTGATGTGCAAAGGAAGACTCTGAGCCATATGGCAAGTCTTCAGTGAATGAAGTGGGGTAGCTAGTTAGCTAAAAATCAACAGAAGCTAGTGGAGATAGAAGCTGGATCTCACAAAATAGCATAAAATGCAGAGATTTCTTTTGAATTGTTTTTTTAGACAAAAATATGGAGTAATAACATCACTAAGGATCAAGAAGAACCAATTTTAACTCTTCGCAATTATGATGAGTGATGGAGAAAGAAGAGATTTTGGAAAAAAAGGACACAATTCAATTAGGTTCAAAGGGTGAAAGTAAGATTTAATAAAATGTCTAAGAGTGTAGGGGACAGTCTCCAACCCCGGCCTGGCAGAATGGCTCCTGCAAAGAAGAGTGGTGAGAAGGGCCTTTCTGCCATCAATGAGGTGGTGACCAGAGAATATGCCATCATCATTCACAAGCTCATCTATGAAGTGGACAAGAAGTGAGCCCTTTGTACATTCAAAGAGATCCAGAAATTTGCCAAGAGGGAGATGGGAATGTCAGATGTGCACATTGACAACAGTCTCACCAAAGCTGTCTGGGCCAAGGGAATAAGGAATGTCCCCTACTGTATCTGTGTGTGGTTGTCCAGAGATGAAGATGAAGATTCAACAAACAAGCTCTTTACATTCTTTGCCTGTATACATTTCACCATTTTCAAAACTCTACAGTCCATCAATGTGGATGAGAACTAACTATTGATTGTCAATCAAGTTATAAAACCACACACACACACACACACAAGGAATGTAGGAGAGAGTGTTAATCATTGAAATGAAAAACAGAAAACA
Source organism: Ceratotherium simum simum (assembly GCF_057802395.1). NCBI lineage: Eukaryota > Metazoa > Chordata > Mammalia > Perissodactyla > Rhinocerotidae > Ceratotherium > Ceratotherium simum. The sequence goes on from NC_141909.1 coordinate 48,833,424, forward strand.
TAATGGAAAGTTGGGAAAGAAGGAAAGCCCTTGAAAACTGGAATGAATTTGCATCAATGCAATACGGAAATAAGTTGAGGTAAAGAAAAATTATCAAAGAAATTTACATATTGAGTTGTTAAAAGGAAAATAAGGAAATATGGTGTATATGTTGCTCTCACGAGCTTGTGAGAGAATTATTTCTAGCTGGAAGTAGGATAAATTATTTAGTTAAGTCACTTTAACATTTAGTTCCGAGATGTCTAATGTGCAAATTTTCAATCAATATTGTTTACAATCCTGGAATTTTCTTATTACGATTTCTTTTTGGTCATATGTTCAGCATAACTCAAGAAGTTTTTATTCACATTTGCTGAATCCATTATATTTAATGAAAATCCACTTGTTATTGTAACGTGTAAAGGTAGCAATACTTTCTTATATCTTCTGTTCATGGTTAGATCTGAACTAAACTGGTCATAGATTTTCTTTTTTTAGGAAAGAATAGCATTGAAAGATCAATGCTTCTTTTCTTGTAAGTCTGTATGAAGGAGTTTTGTCAAGTGCTCTCATTTATTAATTTTGCTCTAGTGATGAAACAATTTAGTGTTTTTATAAATTACAGTGAACATGCTATTTTTCAGTTCATGCTTTAAATTTTGACTTATTTTGTTAGCAAACATGTTTTTATTGAGGAACTGCTACATATGTAACAGCAAGTGAAAGGCTTTCTGGGAATAATGAAAAACACCATCTAGGAGCTTAAAGCTTTATTGGATATGCATGGCACATACACATGAATTAGTTTAAAAACAATATATTGAATTATGAAGAATTAGT